>NC_056733.1:1402167800-1402175300 GCF_019279795.1 Protopterus annectens
GCCTTACCCTCATCCACAGCTCTGGAGACCGATTCGAAGAAGTCAATCAGATTCAGGAGACAAGATCGGCCCTTCACAAACCCAAACTGGGTGGAGTCCAGTGTCTAGAGGTTGCCAATGTCTTTGTTTATAAGTTCCATGATAATGCGTTCCATGCCCTTGCAGATCAGGCTTGTCAGACTGATGGGACGGTAGTTCCCGGGATCCAAGGCGGATCCTCCCTTGTGCAGCGGGATAACTGTAGCTGTGCGCCACTCAGTGGGCACGAAGCCTGAGGTGAGGCTATGATTAAAAATGACACTTAGGTGGGGTGCCAGTTAATTTTGTAGTTCATGTAGTACACAGCCTGGGATGTCATCTTGTCCCATGGATGCTGCATTCTTAGCTTTGGAGAGTGCTGTTTCTACCTGTGTGGCTGTGATTATCGGAATTTGGCAATCTTTTGGTATTGAGATGGGCCCTTTAGGGGGTGAGAGGGGAGTGAAGCTGGCACTAAATCGTTCTGCCAGGATATTGGCAATATCCTTGGGATCAGTATACTTAATGCCATTCTGTTGTAGCTCAGAGCAGATCCGAGCGTTGCCATTAAGATTCTTGACATAACTATAGAACGCCTTGTGGTTGTCTTTGGAATCTTTGGCAATTTTATTTTCGTAACTAGCTTTTGAGGATTTTATGACGGATCTCAGCTTCTTACTGAGGCTGGTGAGGGAGTTTTTTGCATCCTGGGCTTTTCCTCTTTTTCTGCAACAGTTTCTTCCTTCTGTTGTATAGTTTGTTTATAGCAGGGGACCACCAGATTGGTTTCCTTTTTTTTTTGGAGAAGAGCATCTTGGTTCTATTTGGGATGGCACGATTCATGCACAAGTGGATGTGCTCGTACAGTGCCTTAGTGTAGGATTCTGCAGTCGAACTTCCAGATCACGTATGCGTGGGTGTTGTGAAGTTTGTCACTTCTGACTTCAGTAGCATGAAGATGGCTTTGGAGAAGTTTTTTAAGGAGGTTGCCTTATTGGGGGGTGGGGGTGGGATGTGGATGTCAAGGGTGATTTGCTTATGGTCAGACCAGACCAATGAGGGGGTGACCACTGGTGTGGAGCATCTATCTCCCATGTTGGTAATGACCAGGTCTAGAATATTGGAGCCCCTGGTGGGACAATGGATTAGTTGATCCAGGGCGTTGGAATTTATGAATTCCAAGAACCGTTGGGAAAAGTAGCTGGTACCCGAGTAGTTTTCCCAATTAATGGCAGGGTAGTTGAAATCACCCAGTATTAGGGTGTTTGGTTGTATCTTAATATTTTCCAGTATGTTTAGGAAGGTGTAGTGAGAATCTTGGGGTATGGTGGGGGATCTGTAGCAAGCTACAATTTGGACTGCAGTCTTACCTAGTGTTAGTTGCACGTGGAGAATTTCAGATGCATTGTGTTGGGCAACTAGCCTGGAGGTGTGAATATCCTTGGTGAATATGGACACTCCTCCACCTTTAGTATTTCTGTCTTAGTTTTGTGGCCGAAAAGTGTGGTAAGAATTGCAGCCCGGTATTGCAAGGGTGCTCTCTGGAGCCTTGAACAAGGTCTCAGTCACTGCACAGATATCGATGTTCTCCATTTTTAGGAGTGCCTTGAGAGAGTGCATTTTGAGGTTTAGACTTCTAGCATTGAGTAGCATTACCTTCAGATTTTGCATGCTTGCATCTGTTACGGTGGTGGTTTTATCCTTTGAACCTTGCCTAAAAAAGGCACTACAGGGGTGGCAAGAGCTTTAGCCAGTAACCTGAATCCCAGGGGTGACAGGGGCAGACCATCTCTGGCAAAGCATCGTGGTTTGCCGATCATGTCTTCCCAGGCAGACAAATACTGGATCCCCTTTGAATGACACCAGAAGCTTAGCCAATTGTTGAAGTCAATCATTTTGTCCTTATACTGTGGTATCATTCTAGGCGAAGGCAGGATGCTACTCAGGACTAGGGTCATACCTGCCTGGGTAGCATGATCCAAGAGCTCTTCCATGTCTCTTTTCATGTAGTCCAGGGAGGTACGTCTCAAGTCATTTACTCCAGCATGGACAATAACAGAGTCGTATTTGTACTTGTTGTTGAGTGACTTGAGTGCATGCGTTATGTGGCGGATCCTGGCACCTGACAGGCAGCTGACTAATTTTTTCCTTGTTCAACCTGGTGAGTAGGACATCAGTCTGCCTGACTATAGAGTCACCTATGACTAAAGTGTTGGGTACATTGTCTTGCCTTAGGGGCTGTTGTTGGGTGGCACACTGGTGTTGTGAGCTATGTGTTACTTTGGTTGTGACTGGGGTTTGTTTGCGTTTTGGCTTCGGAGGTCCTTGTTGCTTGGGCAGGTTAATGCTAAGGGCCTCCGCATATGTGGGTTTAGTGTTGCTATTTGTGGGAGTTGATGGTGTGGGTTTTGAAGGGCTATGAGTTGCTAGAGGTGTAATGCAGGTGTTAGCCTTCGCCTCTTGACTGTCTAGCACAGTCCTGACCGGAGGGAGCTTTGCTTCCAGTTTGGCTATGTAAGTGCATTTCTCGCAGGTTGTAGTGTTGGGTGGTAGGAGGAGAGGATTGTCTGTGTACATGAGGCAGTTGCCGTATTGCCCCAGTATGCCCAGATTCACCAGGTGGACAGGAGAAATCACCGGAAGCTGACCCTTGGACATGCCTGTTTAGGTGCTTTTTTGTAAGGTTTAAAAGCCGTTTTCCCTTACCTTTGCAAGGTACTTTGCAATTGTAGGCTGTTTAGTGCCTATGATTAATTTCTCCTTATTGACAAGGAGAGCGGAGTGCTTGTATCAGTTTCAGGCTTCCTAGTGCTTTCCAGCAGGTTCTAGAGCAAGTGCTAGTCACAAGGGTTCAGATGTTAGTGCTACTGCTGAGAAACCAGCTAGTTTTAAGGGAAAATTTGAAGAGCACACTTTCTGGCACCTGGAATAGTTTAACTGTAGCCTCGTAGTGCTGCATGATGTGAAAAATGTGCAAACACACGCGTTTTTAAAGGACCACTATGGGCAAACAATGAAAGAGCATACATTTTTTTTATCTTGCCATGATTTACTGCACTTCCTAAAGCTGCCTGCAGCAAAATAAGTGCTCATTCCTAATTTTATTTTTTTTTTTTACTCGTCTGTCCTCATGGGGGCAGACATTGTGATTCCTTTGGAAAGCTACATCTGTCTCAATGCACAGACTGTGAGAACAAATAGCCCTACCATTTGTTGTCAGACTAAACTTCCATTCACTTAGAATGGACCACCTGAAAAAAAATGCAAAGTTTGAAAGTCTGCAGCTCATGTGTCACTGACTGGTACGGGAGGAGTTTTACAAATGTTGTTAATATTGATGTACTACACATTCTCTGAAAGAAACTTGCAAAAGTGTCAACAAATTACTGAGATAAAAAGACTTTTCACAAGGAGCAGTTTTGCAAGTTTCAATTCCTGGCCAATTACTCCTCCCATCTCCCCTCCTTCAGTGGGCTACAGACTCACATTTCCAGCTTGGGAAGATCCAACTATTTTGTCAGCTTTGCATGACAATAGACATAAAAAAAAAAAAAATCACAGCCTGGTGTGCCAATAAAACTGTTTCCTTATAGGTTCATACTAGGCTATCTGCCCTAGGGCATTTATAAGCCTAGCCAGAGTGTGTTTGGCTTTCGCCACCCATTTTAAATTAATTTTGCTATGCCCTTTTTCGAGGTTAGTATACTGTGCCTCTGTCTAACAGTGACACAGAAGTGATACCCGGGGTACACCTATGATCCCCCATCCACTCATCAAGATTCCTCTTGAAGAGAGTCAATGAGGGACTCTGCCTAACCTGGACTGGGATTTTAATGCAGAGTGAAGGGAGCCTCTGGGTTATGAATCTGTCCCTCCAGCATGTCCTATTTATTTCAGTGCTGAGGTTCAAGTCTCTCGAGCGCGTAACTCGATGGGATTTGGATTTTCTGAGGTGCAGCATGTCCATGAATTCCGGGTTGGACATGGCTTTATACATCAGGTACAGATCGCCTCTGAGCAGGTGGTATGCCACTGAGTAGAGCTGGAGTTTCTTTAACCGGGCAGCATATGGCATCGGTTTGAGCCCTTTGATACTCTTGGAGAGGTGCTTTTGGGGTCTTTCCAGTTGTTGCAGGTGTCTGGTAAGGTACATCCCAAAAGGGGCACTGTACTCAATTATGGGCCTGATGAGGGATGAGTAAAGAGGCACAATGACCTCCCCTAATCTAGATGTGAATCCCTTCATGATTAGGTGGACTATATAAAATGTTTTTCTAACCACTTTGGCCACGTGGTTGTCAAATGAGAGATTGCTATCAACTTGTGCCCCCAGGTCCCCAATTCCTTCTTCCATACTTAATGGATTACCACCTATGTGGTAATTTGTGGGCACTTTGTTTTTGCCAAAGGGGATGACTATACACTTTTTGGCGTTTAGCTTGAGGCCATGGCTCTGGCACCAGTTATCTGTTTCTATGAGGCCCTTTTGGAGGATGCTTGTGTCGGCTGGAGAGTCGATTATGGCGCCCAGTTTGCAGTCATCTGCAAACTTGGTCAGCCACAGTCCTTCCATGTTGGCCTGTACCTCCGAGAAATATATACCGAACAAGAGAGGTCCCAGGACTGAGCCTTGTGGGACGACACTTGTAACTGGTTTGGAGTCTGACATGGCTCCAGCAATTCTAACCATGTGGGTTCTGTCCTTGAGCCAGTTTGCAACCCATCTAGTGACATAAGGGTTTATATTTAAGCTGGTGAGCTTATCTATAATGCCCGAGTGGGGTATTGTATCGAAGGCTTTTGCGAGGTCCAGGTAGGCTGTGTGGACCACCTTCCTCTCGTCAATGCCCTTGGTGACTGTTTCAAAGAAATCGACCAGGTTTAAAAGGCAGGATCTGCCCTTAACAAAGCAGAACTGGGTAGGATCCACTGTCTGTAGGTCCCCAATATCTTTATTTATGAGGTCCATGATGATCCTTTCCATAGCTTTGCAGACCAAACTAGTCAGGCTTATGGGGCGATAGTTTCCAGGATCCGTTGAGGCACCACCTTTGTGGAGAGGGACCACTGTTGCTGTACGCCACTCTTTGGGTACATATCCTGTGGTAAGGCTGAGATTGAACAGTAGTTTTATGTTTGGGTTTAGTTCTTCTTTGAGTTCATGTAGGACGCAGCCCGGGACACCTTGATGCTGTGTTTTTTTGCTTTGGAGAGGGCGGCTCTTACCTGAGCATCTGAGATGTCAGCGGGGCAGCACCCTGCTGGGATAGATATCTGCCCTTTTGGTGGGGAAGGGGGGGAGGAGTTTGCGCTGAACCTGTCAGCTAGGATGTTGGCAATGTCTGTGGGTTCGGTGTATCTTTTGTCATTTCGGACTAATTCTGAGCATATCTGGGAATTCCCACCCAGGTTTCTAACATAACTAAAGAAAGCCTTGTGATTATCCTTAGTGTCATGTGCAATTTTTCTCTCGAAGCTGCCCTTAAGACGATTTTATGAGTGCCCGTAGTTTTTTGCTAATACTGATCAGAGATGCCTTCCCTTTTTGGGATTTTGCTCTATCATGTAGTAGCTTCCTCCTTCTATTGTATAGTTTGTTTATGGCTGGGGTCCACCAGACAGGACGCCTGCCTTTGGAGGATTGGGTCTTGGTTTTGTTTGGGATTGCATGATCCATGCATTCCTGAAGGTGTTCATAGAATGCGTTTATAAAGGATTCTGCGGTCTGGGCCGTATTTTCCGCAGGCCCAGGGGCTATGAAGGATTCCACCTTGGTTTTGAGGAGTGTGAAATTTGCTTTAGAGAAGTTTTTCACTGTGGTTTTCTGGGCAGGGGGTGGGGTTGGGATGTGAATATCTAGTGAGATTAGTTTATGGTCTGATCTTACCAGTGAGGGATACACTTCTGGTCTGGAGCATAGAGTCCCCATGTTGGTGATGATCAGGTCCAGTATGTTTTCCCCTTTTGTCGGCGTGGTAACAAGCTGTTCCACAGCATTTGAGTTTATAAAGTCTAGAAACCTTTGGGCTAGGATGTTGGAGCTAGAGTAATGCTCCCAGTCTATGTTTGGGTAGTTGAAGTCACCCAATATAATGGTGTTTGGAGAGACCTTCATATTTTCCAGTGTTCTCAGGAAGGCCGAGTGGGGTTCCTGGGTTTGGGAGGGTGGTCTATAGCAGGCTATAAACTGGAAGGCAGTTTTAACCACTGTTAGTTGCACATGGATAGTATCTGATGCTTCGTGCTGTGCCACCAACCTGGAGGTGTGGGTATCTTTGACGAATATTGATACTCCCCCTCCTTTTGTAGTTAGGTCCAAGTTTTGGGGCTGAAAAACATGGTATGAGGTATAACCTGGTAGTGCTGGGGTGCTCTCGGGAGCCTTGAACCAGGTATCTGTTACTGCACAGATATCGATGTTCTCCATGCTAAGGAGAGAGTTTCGAGTGTGTGCATCTTGAGGTTTAGACTTCTGGCATTGAGTAGCATTACTCTTAGTTTCTTATCCCTTGTGATACCTATGGAGGTGGGTTTGTCTTTTGAGCCTTGCCTAAAAAAGGCACTATGGGGGTGGCAAGAGCCTTTGCCAATATCCGAAAGCCCAGGGGTGACAGGTGCAAGCCATCCCTAGTGAAACATCGTGGCTTGTCGAGCATGTCATCCCAGGCTAACAGGCATTGGATCCCCTTTGAATGACACCAATACTTAAGGCAATTGTTGAAATTGATCATCTTGTCTTCATATTGTGGCATCATTCTTCGTGAGGGTAAGATGCTACTCAAGGTCAGGGTCATACAGGCCTGGGCTTCATGCTCAGAAAGCTCCTCTATGTCTCTTTTCATGTAGTCCAGGGAAGTACGTCTCAGGTCATTCACACCAGCATGGACAATGACCGAGTCATATTTGTACTTGCCTTGGAGTGACCTGAGTGCTTCTGTTATGTGGCGGATCCTAGCGTCTGACAGGCAGCTCACCGTGACCTTCTCCTTGTTCAGCCTATTGAGCGGGATGTCAGTGTGCCTGATAATAGAGTCACCTATTACAAATGTATCAGGTGTGTTGTTTAGCCTTAAGGGATGTGACTGTTCGGCACACTGGCTTTGTGAGCTATGTGTTGCACGTATTTTGTTTTGGGGTAGTTGTTGCTTGGGTGTCTGCTTTGGAGGTCTCTGTTGCTTAGGCAGATTTTTATTTAGAGCCTCTGAGTATGTTTTTGTGTGTTTATGTGTTTGGTTTGCTCTCTTGGTAGGTCTATGTGAGAATGGAATTGTAGTGAGTGTGGTTTCCTTCTCCTCCTGACTGATTACGCCAGTACTGAGTTGAGAGAGCTTAGCCTCCAGTTTGGCTATATGGTTGCATCTCTAACATGTGTTGGAATTTGTTGGGAGGAGATGAGGGTTGTCTGTGTACATGAGGCAGTTGTAACATTGCCTCAAGATTCCCAGATTCACCAGCTGGACCGGAGAGGAGATTGACAACTGA
>NC_056733.1:1402180300-1402185300 GCF_019279795.1 Protopterus annectens
GTAGGCTGTGTGGACCACCTTCCCCTCGTCAATGGCCTTGCTGACTGTTTCAAAGAAATCAACCAGGTTTAAAAGGCAGGATCTGCCCTTAACAAAGCTGTACTGGGTAGGTTCCAGTGTCTGTAGGTCCCCAATATCTTTATTTATGAGGTCCATGATGATCCTTTCCATAGCTTTGCATACCAAGCTAGTCAGGCTTATGGGGCGATAGTGTCCAGGATCCGTTGAGAAACCATCTTTGTGGAGAGGGATCACTGTTGCTGTATGCCACTCTTTGGGTACATATCCTGTAGTAAGGCTGAGATTGAACAGTAGTTTTATGTTTGGGTTTAGCTCTTCTTGGAGTTCATGTAGGATGCAGCCCGGGACACCGTCTGGTCCCATTGATGCTGTGTTTTTGCTTTGGAGAGGGTGGCTCTTACCTGAGCATCTGAGATGTCAGGGGCGCAGCACTCTGCTGGGATAGATATTTGCCCTTTTGCTGGGGAGGGGGGGAGTTTGTATCGGACCTGTCAGCTAGGGTGTTGGCAATGTCTGTGGGTTTGGTGTATTTTTAGTCATTTTGGACTAATTCTGAGCATATCTGGGAATTCCCACCCAGGTTCCTAACATAACTAAAGAAAGCCTTGTGATTATCCTTAGTGTCCTGTGCAATTTTTCGCTCGAAGCTGGCCTTAGTCCATTTTATGAGTGCCCGTAGTTTTTTGCTAATACTGATCAGAGATGCCTTCCCTTTTTGGGATTTTGCTCTATCATGTAGTAGCTTCCTCCTTCTATTGTATAGTTTGTTTATGTCTGGGGTCCACCAGACAGGATGCCTGCCTTTGGAGGATTGGGTCTTGGTTTTATTTGGGATTGCATGATCCATGCATTCCTGAAGGTGTTCATAGAATGCATTTATAAAGGATTCTGCGGTCTGGGCCGTATTTTCCACAGGCCCGGGGGATTTGAAGGATTCCACCTCAGTTTTGAGGAGTGTGAAATTTGCTTTAGAGAAGTTTTTCACTGTGGTTTTCTGGGCAGGGGGTGGGGTCGGGATGTGAATATCCCGTGAGATTAGTTTATGGTCTGATCTTACCTGTGAGGGATACACTTCTGGTCTGGAGCATAGAGCCCCCATGTTGGTGATGATCAGGTCCAGTATGTTTTCCCCCTCTTGTGGGACTAGTAACAAGTTGTTCCATAGCATTAGAGTTTATAAATTCTAGGAACCTTTGGGCTAGGGTGTTGGAGCTAGAGTAATGCTCCCAGTCTATGTTTGGGTAGATGAAGTCGCCCAATATAATGGTGTTTGGAGAGACCTTCATATTTTCCAGCGTTCTCAGGAAGGCCAAGTGGGGTTCTTGGGTTTGGGAGGGTGGTCTGTAGAAGGCTATAAACTGCAAGGCAGTTTTACCCACTGTTAGTTCCACATGGATAGTCTCTGATGCTTCGTGCTGTGCCACCAACCTGGAGGTGTGGGTATCTTTGACGAATATTGATACTCCCCCTCCTTTTGTGGTTCGGTCCAAGTTTTGGGGCTGAAAAGCATGGTATGAGGTATAACCTGATAGTGCTGGGGTGCACTTGGGAGCCTTAAACCAGGTTTCTGTTACTGCACAGATATCGATGTTTTTCATGCTAAGGAGAGTTTAGAGTGCGTGCATTTTGAGGTTTAGACTTCTGGCGTTGAGTAGCATTTCTCTTAGTTTCTTATCCCTTGTGATACCTATGGAGGTGGGTTTGTCTTTTGAGCCTTGCCTAAAAAAGGCACTATGGGGGTGGCAAGAGCCTTTGCCAATATCCGAAAGCCCAGGGGTGACAGGTGCAAGCCATCCCTAGCGAAGCATCGTGGCTTGTCGAGCATGTCATCCCAGGCTGACAGGCATTGGATCCCCTTTGAATGACACCAATACTTAAGCCAATTGTTGAAATTGATCATCTTGTCTTCATATTGTGGCATAATTCTTGGTGAGGGTAAGATGCTACTCAAGGTCAGGTCATACCGGCCTGGGCTACATGTTCAGAGAGCTCCTCTATGTCTCTTTTCATGTAGTCCAGGGAGGTATGTCTCAGGTCTTTCACACCAGCATGGACAATGTCTGAGCCATATTTGTACTTGCCTTGGAGTGACCTGAGTGCTTGTGTTATGTGGCAGATCCTAGCGCCCAACAGGCAGCTCACCGTGACCTTCTCCTTGTTCAGCCTGGTGAGCGGGACATCAGTGTGCCTGACGATACAGTCACCTATTACAAGTGTATCATGTGTGTTGTTTAGCCTTAAGGGCTGTGACTGTTCGGCACACTGGATTTTTGAGCTATGTGTTGCATGTGTTTTGTTTTGGGGTAGCGGTTACTTGGGTGTCTGCTTTGGAGGTCTCTGCTGCTTAAGCAGATTTTTATTTAGAGCCTCCGAGTATGTTTTTGTGTGTTTATGTGTTTGGTTTGCTGTCATGGTAGGTCGATGTGAGACTGTAATTGTAGTGAGTGCGTTTTCCTTCTCCTCCTGACTGGTTATGCCAGTACTGCGTTGAGAGAGCTTAACTTCCAGTTTGGCTATATGGTTGCATCTCTCACAAGTGTTGGAATTTGTTGGGAGGAGGAGAGGGTTGTCTGTGTACGAGGCAGTTGTAACATTGCCTCAAGATTCCCAGATTCACCAGCTGGACCAGAGAGGAGATTGAAAACTGACCTTTGGACATGCTAGAATAGTATTGGGAATTCCTTTATAATTGAAAAAAAGGACCAATGGGGAACAAGGTACTCAAGGAGAGTTTGTGAGGGTGTAGTGCTTTTAATTTTTTAGTGCTGACTTATATAATTGCTTTATTGAGCAAGTGCCAGGTTTTAGAGTAGGAATAGGGTGTTTATTATGAGAACTAGATCAGTTCTAAGGGAAAAAGTGAAGAGCAGACTTTGTGGAGTCGAAAATGGTTTAAACCCAATTAAGTGTAGCTGCCCGATGCTGCGCTATGCACAAAATCGCACAAAGCCACGCCAAAGCTGGTTTTATACAGGGGGACTTGAAAGAGCTAGAAATTGGCCCAAAATGACCAATAGACTACCAGATTCTTGTGCTGGGAACACTCCTCCAGGGATAGATAGGCTGCTCTAAGCTCCCCACTGCTACTGGTGAACAAAGAAGCCTCCCTTTATCCAAGAAAGGAAATGGGCAACACAGGAACTTTCCAAAAGTCCAAAATACAGCAAAGCCTGTATTTGGACTACTCTAGGTCAGGAAAGACGGGAAACAAGGATAATTTTTTTTTTTTTTTTTTTGCAACAAACAGCAGGAAAATGCAATAAATATGTAACACAGGCTAGCGCACTTGAGTGTGTAGCCTCAACAGGTAAATGCAACAAACAGGACAAACTTTAAAAGTGCAGGTGCAAAAACAACTTTAAACTGTTTAAAACAGTTCAAGAAGCAGAAATACTTGCAGTTTAGCTAGATCGGACAGTCGCCCAGGGAGTAGCAGGAAAAAACACTTTTATCAGGTTAGCAGTCGCTTCTTTAGCCTTTCTGCTGCTATCACCACTCTGCAGGAGTACAAGGAGCTTGGCTGAGTAGTAACAAGCGCAAAAAACGCACCAAAGTGGGTTTTATACAGGGTATTTCAGGAGTATTTCAAGTCTCACTGGATATGTCCCTGCTCCAAGCCAGACTAAATCTTTATTCATATTAGGGTACTTATACTGTGTTTGTAAATGGGACCCTAATAACTTGTTATTTGTTAAGCCAGATCAGAAGTTTGTTAGACTGTACAAATTTAACTGTGACTGTAAAGTGTGTTTTATTTGTACAATGTTATTATGACTCTTGTTTTATCTGTAAATTGTGTTGAATGTGTATGTTACATCCATTGGAGCTTTTCTTCCCAGGTCTATGCTGAAAATGGACATGTATCCAGTTGGACTATCCCGGTCAACAAATGTAAAATAAATAAATAAAAAATAAAAATTCTCAGCTCTGTGGCTAGCACTTAAAGTAATATAATCAAATTCCGTTACAGTGGAATGATAGGATCATAGCAAGTTACTAGTCTACTCGCCCTGAGGCCTTTATAAGCCTAGCCAATAAATCAGCCCATGTGCCCACAAGTCTGCACCCGATGGCCCTGTCCAGCAGGGACACACGTGGAATCCCAGAGGTGCACTCTCTATTTCCCACTACAGTCATCCATGTTCGTCTCAAAGTGGGATACTGAAGCACTCCGCCTGACATGGAGAGGGAGCCTACTCCAAAGATGAGGGAGTCTCCGGAAGACAAATATGCCATGCCAGCAAGTCCTACCGATGCCGCAGACCATGCCGAGGTTTTGCATGCCGGTCACATGAGTGGAACTTGGCTGCGGATATGCAGCAATCCCATCAAGGCGGAGTCCGAGATCGCTCCGCATGCCAGACATAGATCACCCCTGAGGAGTCATGTATGAGACGGAGAAGATGGCCAGGGCCCTCAGCCCATCCCCGCAGGATAACTTTCTGAAGCCCTATATTCCTCTGGTCAGGAACCTCCGTGGTCTCCCCAGCCGCCGCAGGTACTTCTTGAGTTACATTCCCCACAGGGCATTGTACTCAGTGATGGGCCCGACAAGGGAGGAATACAGGGAAGCTAGGAATTCCCTATTCCTGAAAGAAATACCCTCACCAATGAGGTCAGCCATGCAGAAAGCTCCCCGTACAACGGAGGCAGCACCGTGTTCAAAAGTCAGACTGCCGTCAATTTGGGTGTCCAGGTCCTTCACAACTGCTTCAGTGCTTAGGAAGTTGTTATTACCGTGATAATTTGTGGAGCTGTCACTCTCCCCACAAGGGAGGATGATGCATTTTTGGCGTTAAGTGTGAGGCTGTGTTTATGGCACCAGTCATCTGTCTTGGTGAGACCCTCTTGTAGTATGTCTAAATCACTAGGGCAGTTGATGACAGTGCCCAGTTTGCAGTCATCTGCATAACTGGTCAGCCATAGACCTCTGGTTTTGGCTTGTACCTCGGAGAAGTATATCTCAAACAGCAGTGGTC
>NC_056733.1:1402192800-1402197800 GCF_019279795.1 Protopterus annectens
AACACGCATAGCTTGACCTTTAATGATGTTATTGAAGATGTGTGGATGGTGCATACTAGTTCTATGAAGGAAAGATGGCTTATAACAGGTTTTCCTATAAATTCTAGTATTAATACTTTCTTCTGACTTAAAGACCGTTACGTCTAAAAAGTCTATACTAACCAAAGACCAATCCATGGTAAATTTCAAAAATGGGCTTGTAAGATTAAGCTCACGATAGAAGCTTAAGAGCTCTTCATATGTTCCCTTCCATAGAAAAAAGAGATCATCCACGAATCTCTTATAAAAGTAGATATGTGGATCTCTTGTGATGTTGGTATCCTCAAAGGTCGCCATGACTAAATTAGCATAGCTGTTAGCACAGCTAGTGCCCATGGCGACCCCTTTGGTTTGTTTATAGCAAATCCCATCATAAAGGAAAACATTATTTTCAAGAACCAGCTCCATCAATAATGATATAAGGTCAATCTTACTGGTGGAGAAATCAGAATTTCTTATTAGATACGACTGCAAAAAATGTATACCCTCATTGTTGGGTATACACGTGAACAAAGACTTCACGTCCATCGTGACTAAAATGATGTTGCCTATCTCATTAGGTTCTAGATCAACAGAAGCAATATACAGTTCCCTTAGGAACTGTTCAGTGTCCTGTAGAATACATCTTGATGACCTGACAACATCTTTCAGTTCCTTGTCTAGGAAAATAGAAATAGGCTCAGTGAGCCAACCTGACCCTGCTACTATGGGTCTAAATTCAGGTTCAAGGAAATTCTTGTGTATCTTAGGCAACCCTGAGATAGTGGGGATTAACGGGAACTGTACTTGCATATATATATATGCTTCTTCCAAAAGACTTCCTGCCTGCTTACATTCAAATAGCGTCCTATCTATAGTCTCTTTCATATCATAGACACAATCAATTGAGATTGGTCTATATGCATCAGTACTGAGCATTTTGCTCATCGCTGAATGATAATATTGAGTATCTAGTACTACGATAGGACCCCCTTTGTCAGCAGGCCTGATGGTAATGTTGATGTTGTTCCTTAAATTCTGCAATGCTTCATTCTGGGACTTGGTTAGGTTGCTATCTAGATCATTGAACTGTAAACATGAAGAGTTATATAAATCCTTCTCAACAGCCTTAATAAATATATCTACATTACTACTCATGGGTGGTATATATATGCTCTTTTTCCTAACTGGCTGACTAACGTTATCATTGCCATTATTGAAAAGCAGCTTTAAACAAACATTTCTGGCAAAGAGCCTCAAGGCTAGAACAAGTTGACTTATGTCAATCTTAGTGGTGAGAATGAAAGACATTCCTTTGTTCAATACTTCAATCTCTGATGTAGATAGTGAATAACTGGAGATGTTATGCACTAAATGACTCAGTTCCAAAAATTCTGTAATGTTTGTTGCTGCCCCAGAGGGGGATCTTTCCTCTTCGCCCCCCTGGTGTTGTCGTTCTCTATCGACCTCTTCCTGTTCAGTCTGATGGGAAAAGGAATGTCAGTGGGATTATGTGCCTTAACCCTATCAAGCTGGATTTTCCTTCTGACAGCTCCAGCTAGGGTATTATTGTTGGTCAAAGAAGACAAGTTAGCCATGGATGACACAGTCACTTCCCCTCCTTCATTGGGCGTGGTATAGAGCGAAGAAGTGCGACTCTCAATAGGTGACTCAATGGCATCCTCTAAGCCTGGTACAATGTCGCCATTCATGCCTGGAATGACTGTATTGGTGCTCTCTGTATCTAAATTGGGTGGAGGACAATCACCTGTGGTGGGATTAATGGTGACTTCAGTAGTGGCAGCACTGACTGGACGTATAATAATGGAGGGTTCCATATTGCTGTTATTATTAGTCGATGCCAATCCTCTTGCTGGTGGTCCTTCCGACCTCCTTCCTGGCACCCGAGAATCCCCTCTTGGAGCTGCAGTTCGAGGCCAAACGAAAACATGTTGTTGAGCAAAATCCCTCATATCTCTACTCATCTTGTTGCGTTTGGTATTCAACAAATTGGCCTCATAGCGACCAATACGTTCTAATAAGTCATGTATATATAAATCAGTGGAACTATCACCCATAGCAGTTACCAGGCGTTCTTGATGATTAATTATGCTGTTTTTACATTCTACTTCAATAGGCATGAAAAAGTCTATTAAAAGATGCATATAAGCCCTACTGGCATTAAGGTTGATTTGTTGCCACTTACGTAGCAACGCTGGATATAAATTGCCATAGGTGGGCATGTTGAGGACACGCAGTCCCCTTGGAACAATGTCTTTAGCAAGAGATGCCTCCATATGATGTCTCTGTGCTTGGAGGCGTACAAGCTTATAAAGATCATTCTCCAAATCTCTTTTAATTGTTTTGATCAACACTTCATCAGTCAATGAAATCTCAACACTGCCAGTATCCACTTTACCATCAAAATTAACCAAAGGATTACCTTTGTCTTCAATGAAGTTCATAAATCTAGTACCAGATGAATTAGTATTGCCTGCTGCACTAGGCCGATTCTCAGCTCCTTCCATTCCCCTCATAAGAATTGTAGAAACCACCCTGTCGTAGACCAAAAATATGCACAAAAAACACACCCTGGAGCTAAAGAAAGAACGAAAACAACCAGTATTCTTGTACGAAAGTCAAAAAGGTACTAAGGTACCATGCACGGAACTATGGCACCAAGCACGAAGCTGTGATGGTAACAAAGCTCTAAGACAAATAATTCAGCACTAACAAAAACAGTGCTGCGACCACAAGGAGCTCTTCCACTCACCAAACAGTCTCAGCATAGCATCGCCAGCTTCCTCAAACAAGCTGACGGGCGTTCCAGGATCAAGCAGTCTCAGCGTTGCATCGCCAACTCCCTCAAACAAGCTGACGGGCGTGCCAGGATCTATCGATCAAAATGTAATATTTCAGCCAAATACAGGCCCAAAAGACCCGTGGAGGTAATAATCCACTTCACAACTTCAAAATTCCAACTGTTTACAAAGCACGACCCTTCGGTCCAATTCTCGTATTCAATAAACAGTACTTAAGCAAAATCCAAAAAGTAACAAGTGTAGATGAATAAAAACTAAATTTATTTGTGAGCGCTTTCGCAGGCACTCCACCTGCTTCTTCAGACAGAGACTATAGATAGGACGCTATTTGAATGTAAGCAGGCAGGAAGTCTTTTGGAAGAAGCATATATATATATGCAAGTACAGTTCCCGTTAATCCCCACTATCTCAGGGTTGCCTAAGATACACAAGAATTTCCTTGAACCTGAATTTAGACCCATAGTAGCAGGGTCAGGTTGGCTCACTGAGCCTATTTCTATTTTCCTAGACAAGGAACTGAAAGATGTTGTCAGGTCATCAAGATGTATTCTACAGGACACTGAACAGTTCCTAAGGGAACTGTATATTGCTTCTGTTGATCTAGAACCTAATGAGGTAGGCAATATCATTCTAGTTACGATGGACGTGAAGTCTTTGTTTACGTGTATACCTAACAATGAGGGTATACAATTTTTGCAGTCGTATCTAATAAGAAATTCTGATTTCTCTACCAGTAAAATTGACCTTATATCATTGTTGATGGAGCTGGTTCTTGAAAATAATGTTTTCCTTTATGATGGGATTTGCTACAAACAAACCAAAGGGGTCGCCATGGGCACTAGCTGTGCCAACAGCTATGCTAATTTAGTCATGGCGACCTTTGAGGATACCAACATCATAAGAGATCCACGTATCTACTTTTACAAGAGATTCGTGGATGATCTCTTTTTTCTATGGAAGGGAACACATGAAGAGCTCTTAAGCTTCCATCGTGAGCTTAATCTTACAAGCCCATTTTTGAAATTTACCATGGATTGGTCTTTGGTTAGTATAGACTTTTTAGACGTAACGGTCTTTAAGTCAGAAGAAAGTATTAATACTAGAATTTATAGGAAAACCTGTTATAAGCCATCTTTCCTTCATAGAACTAGTATGCACCATCCACACATCTTCAATAACATCATTAAAGGTCAAGCTATGCGTGTTTCGCGGCTTTCTACTAGGACAGAGGATTACGATGCAGGACTATCTACACTCAAGGAAGGACTTAACACTAGGGGCTATACAAAAGATGAGATAGATAGAGTATACAGGCAGATGAGCCTACTAAGAGAGAACAGAGCAAAGCCGTATTTTTCTGAGTATACTGGCCCAGGGACACATTTGAGTAGTACTACCAAAGCACGTACACTTGATATAATCTTACCCTTTGGTAAGGGACTTAGTGTGATCCAACAGTCAATTGAGAAACATTGGAATATTTTAACTGTTGATAATCGAATAGCTGATTTAGTAGGAGAAATTCCATCATTTACTTACAGCAATATGTACAGCTTAAAAAGATTACTATGTGGTAACTCAATGATAGCACCTGAAATTAAGACAGGGTTGGAGAGAACCAGTCAGTGTGGTAGATGCCTGCAATGTAGATATATAGATGAATCTCATTATTTCAGACATCCCATTACAAACCACCTTTGGACAATACACTGCAACAGTGATTGCAATACTAAAAATGTTATATATGTGGCTCACTGTGTGCACTGTTATTCGTTCTATGTAGGAAAAACTAACAGAACATTAAAGGAGAGAATTAGAGATCATGGGTATTGTCTGAACAGACAGCAGGAGTACAGTGCGTTGGCGAAGCACACTTTAAGGGAAGGTAGAGAACATACTTTCTTGTTTCAGGTACTACAAGTGATCCAAGTGGGAAAGAGACTAGGGGACATAGTAAATATAACAGAACAGGCTGAATTGAAATGGATATGCAGGCTAGCTGCCCATAGAGAGAAAGGCCTGAATGAAGTACTGTCTATCAAACCACACCTCAAGGGCAGGTCCACTAGATAGCCTGTCTTTCCATTATTGTTCTGTGGTTATTGTATTGTATTGTTTTGTGGGTCAGTCAGACTTTTGATGCCCCTAAGTGTCTTTATA
>NC_056733.1:1402205300-1402379512 GCF_019279795.1 Protopterus annectens
GATCAGAAGAACTGGAAGGTCTCCCCGGGCCCATGGGGGTCGGCTCCGAAGCCGAGGTAGGAGCCGAACTCACCCATGCCAAAGCCCTGAGAGGCAAGATCGGTTCCTAAGAAAACTAGACCCGACTCCCCTCCCTGGACCCAAATGGAGAATGTCAGCTCCTAGACCCCTTGGATGGCACTGAGGTAGTCTGAGTGGTCAGAGCCGAAAACCCTGGAGCAGGTCTCAGCTCCAACTGTTCCAACACTATCAGTTCCATGCATTCTGGCTCTGAAACCACAACTCGAGTCGGAGGAAGAACTGATGTTGTCGGAATAGGTGTAGTCTGTTCCAAAGCCTCCTGTGTCAGTTCCAACAAAAGTTTTGCCAGCACTGGTGTCTTCAAAAGTCTTTGCACCACACGATCCACATCGTAGTCACAAAGGCATCTAGAAGATCAAGAAGAGGGAGCTGGAGATCCTATGGTCTGTAAAGGGAGACCTTAATGTGGGAGATACCAGCTCCAGTACAGGGAACCGGCTCCTTACTTGGAAAACCAATGGCTCCGAAACTCGTGGAGCCAAGGTAGAAGGTGTCTCGGGTCTGACAGACTTGGATATCAATGGAGACATTTATGCTGACGTTTTCAACGGGTCCGACTGCTCTGAAACAGCAGAAGATCTTTTTGAAATTTTGGTACTGTCCGATTTTTGGGTAGGTGAAGTAGGGTCCTTTGGAAAACTTTGACCCTGTTCCAAAGCCTCTGCAAAAGAAGATTTCACTAGTCCTCTCAAGATTAATTTGTTCTTCCTCTCATGAAGAGCCCTGGAGCTAAAGGAGTGGCAAATGGTACATGACTCCTGTAAGTGAACTGTCTCCAGGCGGTAAACACATTCTGTATGTCCTTCGATGATGGACATCTTCTGATTACACATAGGGCATTTTTTAAACCTCCAACTTAACCTCTTTAGTTTGTTTAGACATATCCAGCACTCAGATCTAACAGTTAAACAACAAATGAAAAAAGGCCTTCTAACTAAAATGGTCTCAAAAGCTCTCTAAATTAAATGAGCCTGTGTAACTAGTAAGAAAAACAATGTTTTTCCTTGAACTACTGTAACACACCTCTAATATATAATGTGAGGAAAAGGGTCTAAATCTAAAACACCACACAAGAAAAGAAAAGCCCTCTAATTCAAATGGATTGGCAGCTCTCTAATCAAAAAACAAGCCAGCTAGACAGGAAAGGAATGGAAATTTACACGAAGATAACACACCTCTAAAGAATTATAACAGACGAAATTCAAGCAAGACTGCTTTAACCAGTGACAATGCAGTCGCACACACACACTCTGTAAATCAGCTAAATCGCTTACTATCAAGAAAGAGATATATACATAAAAATTTATCTTACAACTTTTTCTAAGGTAAAAATTTGAATACTAAGCTAACGGCACCTAAGAAGTAAAGAGAAAAACTGGATAGGGGAACTACATAGGCCCAAATAAAACACGCCAATAAATTTAACACCACACACTCCAATACAAGCGGAAAGCTATATAAATAAGCATGTTCGACGAACAAGTAAACAGAGAATCAAGATATAATAATAGTTTTTTTTCAAAAACTTAGTAAATGTAGAAAAAAAAAATTTTTTGACTTAGCCAGAGCTGGAGAATCACCCGATCTGTTTCAGTGGCAAACGAGATCTGAGGAAAACACCAGAGTATCATGGGATAGGGAGTAAGGCACGAGCTTTAGTAAATGGCAGTGTCAGAACAGAGGATCGCTTCCGAACCCATCAGTACAGAATGAAGGCAAGATAGGACAACTTCACATCATATATTTAAGTTATGTACTCACCATAAAGTACAGTTGTGTAAAATCTTACCATAACAGTACATGTCCTTCTCTTCACAGCTGTAGTATTCATAACTTGAGGGACCCCTGCCAATGGTGGCTCAACATCTGGTCAATATACCAAAGCCTTTAGGTTATCAATGTACCGTACATCACACGTATGCTCCCTGTGTAAGACGTAGGGCATAAAGGTCCTGTCCATATGCATCATCCTCAGAATTGAGAGCCCCAGGAGGAACCAAGCCCTAGCATACCAGAGGGTAACACATCCACAGGGACAAAGTCACCAGGTGGAGGAGGGAGGGAGGGAGGGAGCAAATACTACAACAGCGAGAGGTGATCTTTAACAGAAAATAAAAGAAAAAAAAACATTAACAAGCACAGGAATTTTTTTTTTTTAACATTAAAAAGCACAGGAATATCTTGTGGTGATGGTGCTGCGGTAGCGTTGTCGCCTCACAGTAAGGCGCTGTCCGGTTCGATTCTCAGCTAGAGCGTCTTCTGCGTGGAGACATGCGTGAGTGGGCGTACCTTCTTTGAAGATTGTGCATCAGGGCTGGTAACTCGGCACGTAAAAATCAAGTACCAATCATTAGCGGACCGGAGTTCCGCTGTGGCGACCCCTAACCAGGAAAAGTCGAAAGACAGAACAACAACAACAACAAGCACAGGAATATGCCTAGTTCCAACCTCACCACCATGAGTTTGTCTGTGATGAATAAAGGCTTGTTGCTTTGGAACATTACCTGGGTTTCATGATTTGTGACTGAGCTCATCAACAAAGTTTTAAGACCACTAACTGTTTTTTATTCTTTAGTAGAAGAATATGACAACCCAGCTTTGAGCAATTCACACAAATAACAGAGAACTAAAGAAACCGACATTAAGTGGGTCCAGGTTACAAGAAAGACACCAAACAGAAAACCTCCTCCATTTGGACAAGTAGGATTTCCTAGTAATAGGTTTCCTGGCCTCCTGCAGAACCCGAATAACGTCCTCAGAAAAAAGGTGCTTATAGGGAATCAAATTCCTATCACCTACAGTGTCAGTTGAAGAGTGGACAGGTGAGGATGGATGAAAGATCCCTTGTCTTTTGTGAGAAGATCCATCCTGCGAGGTAACTTGTGATGACTACCCTTGGCTTAAGTGCAGAACAGAGAACCAATGCTGTCTGGGCCAAAAGGGAGTCACCAGCAGGATATTGGGAACACCCTGTTTTATCTTGCACAGGACTTTTGGAATGAGAGGAAGGGGAGGGAATGCATAAAGAAATATCTCCTTCTATAAAAAAGATAGGGCATCCACCTTCCAGGCCAGAGGACATTCAGTCCTGGCACAAAATTGAGGAAGCTGCCTGTTCAGAGGGGTGGCAAAGAGATCTACTTGAGGAATACCCCGCCAATGGTGGATAATGTCCAGAAGCACATCCCTGTGAAGTATCTACTCATGAGACAGTGTTATGGACATGCTCAGGGAGTCTGCCACAAAATTACGACCTGAAAGAATGTACACTGCCTAAAGTGCGACTTAGTATTGAATCGCTAACTCCCAAACCTGGATTGCCAATTTGCAAAGCAGACAGAACCTTGTCCCCCCTTGTTTGCTGACATACCACATCACTGTAGTGCTCTCCGTAAACATCCTTAAGTGCCCTGGAAAAGTCAGAGGATTAAAAGCAGTGAAAGCCAACAGAAGAGTGGCCATCTCCTTGGTAATGATGTGCTCCTTCTGCTGCTGAGGAGACCAAAGGCCTTGCATCCTTAGGTTTCCAAAGGAAGCTCCCCAACCCCAGTCTGAACAGTCTGTGAACAGCTCCTGAATAGGGAAGGAAAGACCTGGATTCAAAATCAATTGGTGAATCCACCACTGAAATTCCAACTTGAGAGGGACTGGAAACTCTAGAGGATGAGCATGATAAAGCCAAATTGACTTTAGATACTACTGAAACTTTCTCATGTTCAATCTGGCGAAAGGAAGCATAGGAATGGTGGATGCCATGAATTCCAGAACCCTCAGAAATTCCCTGGCTGAAATCAAGGCTAGAAGAAGAAGGGACTGAAAAAAATGAAATCAGAGTCAAAGCCTTGGCAGGAGGAAGGGATGCTAGCATAGGAACAGTCTGGATCCTGCATCCCAGAAAAACATGATCTTGTGATGGGGACAGGAAGGACTTTTGAAAATTTACAGTGAACCCCAGGCTTTGCAACAGAGCAATGACCCACTCAAAGTGCTGTAAAAGAATCTCTGGAATGGAGGCCTGAATAAACAGGTAGTTTAAATAAGGAAAGATCTGAATGCCTTGGAGCCTGCAAAAAGGAATCACAGGATCTAGGCATTTGGTGAATACTCTGGGGCAGTAGAGAGGCCAAAGGGCAAAGCAGAGAACTGAAATTGCCAGGCAGCAACAGAGAAACGTAAAAACTACTTGAAGAGAGGATGAATAGGGATATGGAGATAAGCATCCTCGAGATCCAGAGAAACCATAAAAGCCTGAGGAAGGAGAAGAGGGATCAAAGTCTGAAGGGATAACATTTGAAAGGAAGGAACCTTCAGAAATGTATTCAGGGTAGAAATATCCAGAATAGGTCTCCAAATGCCCTCTTTCCTGGGGATCAAAGCCATTCTGGAATAAAACCCTTCCCCCTTTGATCAGCTGGAACCTCAAATTGTTCCCTGAATCAAACGCCCTGAAGCAACTCTGGAAAACAACTCAGCTGGTCTTGAGGAGGCTGAGGAATGGAGTCTATATTACAAGATCGAAAAGATCTGAGAGCGAACAGTTTAAACATCGAAAATGCCGCAACTCAAAGTCACTCTTGTGGGAGGCTGCACCCCCCCACCCCAATTATATACATCAACTCCAAGATCGCACTACAGTGAGGAAAGGGCAAATTTTCCTATCTTCACTGTACCACGATCTCACAAAAAACTGCATCGATGAACAGCATTATGGATGTTAAAGCCATTCGCACTTCAGCCTATTCGATGTCGTGACAGGGATCCAGAGTAATGCCCATGAAGAAGGGAAGAGATTTCCAAACCATGAAATACACTTGGCGAATGATGGAAAGAACATAGAAATCCTGGGCTATATTTAGCCAGACAAGAAAGAGACAAAGAAAGGCAACGTGAGAGGAATGTGGCTGGGAAGAATCTAGTAGTCAGACAACACGTGGTTTATCAGGAAAGGAAGGCTTATGAGCAGGATGGGTCTATGCAGACTTAACTGGGGGAACCCTCCTACCACCTTTCTTGCCTTTAAGAGGAGGACAGGACTGCCTTCTAACAAAGGCAAGTCTACTAGGATATTTTCTCTGGAACTTTGGCAAAGAGGAAACAAAAATATGTTTCAGGTCTTGCAACTCCTTGCCTTTCTCCTGCACAGACTTGATCAAATCAGCTGCAGCAGCACCAAACAAACATTTGTTGTCCACAGAAGCATCCTTCAACTTAGCCTTAATATGTTTAAGGAGAGGATGAAGCTGTAGCCAGGAATATCTCCTCAACACACAACCAGAAACAGCAGCCCTAGAAGGGGCATCTGCTGCATCATAAAAAGAAGTTATGTACTCACCATAACATTCCATGTGGTTTGTCCATCTCTAGTGGGTTCAGAACCAATCCTCAGTTCCGACTTGGCCGTTTACAAAAGCTCAAGGTCTTCAACTAGCTCGTGGCTTACTCCCTATCCCATGATGCTCTAGGGAATGGAATCCCCCAGATCTTGTTTGATGCTATACTAAAATATGCATATAAATTTTTTTTTTTTATTATTTTTCAAGTCAAGAAGAGGGTCAGAGAATATTAGACGCCAAATAGCAATCTCTTGATCCTCCAGGAGCCAACGGCTGAGGGAAGGAGGGTGAGACGCAAGAATGAAGGTGAGATGGACAACACACATGGAACGTTATGGTGAGCCCATAACTTTTTTATGTGATGTTGTCCTATCTCGCCTTCATACTGCACTGGTGGGATAGCCTCCCTAGCACCATCCTTCTCGGGTGGCTCACGGGAGAACATTCTTCAGAACAGTGGACCCAAAAGAGGCCCTGACCCTGGAGGCCAAATCCACTTTGTAATGAGTAATAAAGATATGAGGTCTTACCCATGTTGCTGCAGCACAAAGGGTATCAATTGGTAGTTTAGCACGAAAGGCAGAAGAGGTAGAAATAGCCCTGGTAGAATGAGCTCTTACTTTGTCGGGAAGCTGTTTGTTTATGGATTTAAAGGCGAATGTAATGCAATCTGACAACCATCTGGAAAGAGCGGTTTTACTAACTGGAGCACCTTTTTTGCAGTCTGAGAAGGACACAATCGGTCAGTCTTTCAAAAGTCCTTGGTTCTGTGCAAGTAGAAACGTAATTGCCTATGTACATCTAGTTGGTGTAACATATATTCTGCTTTACTGTCATACTTGGGGGGAAAAAACTGGCAAGTCTATAGATTGGTTTGATTCTGAGCCTACTTTTGGTAGAAAGGACGGGTTTGTACGAAGTGATACTCTGTCATATATAGCACATATGGAGGTTTGATGGACAATGCTTGCAACTCCAAAATTCTCCTAGCTGAAGTGATAGCTACTAAGAAAATCGTCTTCCAGGTTAAGAACTTTAGGTCACAGGATGATGCAGGTTCAAGGGGGGGGGGGATCATATGGGATAATACAAAATTTAGGTTCCATGGGGTAGAGGTGGCTTGATGGGTGTTTTTAACAGGTTAGTACTTCTCAAGAAAGCTTTGCAAAGTCTGTGGGACATAATGCTTCTCCAAAATGAAAATGAGAGATTGCTGCTAATTGAACTCTAATAGTAGCTGCAGCTGCCATCTCCTGAAAAAGCTTTGCTAAGAATTCCAGTATGGAGGATTTAGATGCAGATAAAAGGTCAATGTGATTTTCCAAGGCCCATGAGGAAAATCTTTTCAATTTGCTGAGATATAATCTTAATAATAAAAGAAATCAGGATATGCTGCACTGAAGGTGAAAGGTCAGGTAGCCTGGCTATGTTTGGAATCAGAGCAGCCATGCTGTCAACTTGACGGTTTGAAGAGATGGATGGAGTATTCCCAACGGGTGGGTCAGAAGATCTGGAACTGGGTCCAGAATCCAAGGCTCCTCCTGAAGATGAGACCACAGGAAGGGGAAAGTACAGTTGTGTACACTTACCATAAATGTAGATGTTCGAGTGTCTTCACTGTTGCAGTCATGACAGTAGGGTTCTCCCCTGCCGGCAGGCAGTCCTCGGTCGGCCAGAATCCCAAAGTCTGGGTCCGGCGTTGGCTGCTCAGCCATGCTCCCTGACGTCAGAGCGCCAGGAATACAAAGCTGACAGCCGACGCCATGTTCTCCAGTTTTTCTTGCCCCAGATGTCAAGAGTTCCAAAATGAGTAAGATCCCATACCCTTTGCAAATACACCTCAGAAGAAGGGTGAAGAAGGGAACCACACAAAAGAAAAAATAAGAGGGGACAGGAGGGAGGGTAACCCAGACTGCAACAGTGAAGACACTCGAACATCTACATTTATGGTAAGTGTACACAACTGTACTATGCTCATCGTGTTTCACTGTTGCAGTCATGACTGCAGGGTTGAATCCCAAAGCAGAATAAAAGGGAGGTGGTCATAAAGTAGAGGGGGGGGCGAAAAGGCCCTGCAAGACTGCAGAAGCAAAGCCTGCCCTAGACTTAGAGAGGTAGATTGCAGTGCTTAGAAAAAGTATGCACTGAACTCCAAGTTGCAGCTTCCAAAATGTCTTTGGTAGGAACACCCCTGAGGAAGGCAGCTGAAGTGGCACCAGCTCTGGTAGAGTGAGTCCTTATACTCCCTGGGATTTGCTTTCCATGGTGTGAATAACAAAATCTGATTCCATGAGCAATCCATTTTGAAATGGTCCGTTTTGAAATGGCTTTACCTTGGGAACTTGAAGCATAAGAAACAAACAATTGTTCTGATTTCCTGATGTCCTTGGTTCTGTCCAGGTAAAAACGTATTTGTCTGTGTACAGCCAAGGAATGCAAGATCCTTTCCCCCTTATTTTGAGGGCTGGGGAAAAAAGTTGGCAAGCGAATAGTTTGATTTAAAGCTACATTGGAAACCACCTTAGGCATGAAAGTAGGATTAGTCCTTAAAGACACCCTATCTTGGTGAAAAATAACGTAAGGTTCCACAGCCATAAGAGCTTGCAACTCTGAAACTCTCCTGGCAGAGGTCAGAGCTAACAGGATGGCTGTCTTCCAAGATAAAAACGTGATATCAGATGTGGCAGCAGGCTCAAAAGGAGGTAAGGTGAGTTTTTCCAGAACATAGTTGAGATCCCAGGAAGGAATGGGTGGAGATCTAGGGGGCCTTAAGTTCTTAGCTCCTCTGAGAAACTGTCTCATAAGCTGGTGGGAAAAGATTGGAGGGTCTGTATTATAATGAGCAGAAATAGCAGAGGCATGTATCTTTATGGAAGAAAAAAAGAGAGACCCTTATGTAAGAGGTCTGTCAGGTAAAGTAAAATCAGAGGAATGTCAGGAGTAAGAGGATCCGAATCCTGAGCCTGCATCCAGGTGCAAAATCTTTTCCATTTTCCTGCACAAGATTTTCTAGTGCTAGGCCGTCTGGCTTCTAAAATGACATCCATAACCTGCTTGGGTAGGAGAGAATGAATCATAGACCCTGGATTAACCAGGCCGCCAGGCTGAGAGTTTTGACATGGGAGTGCAGAACCTGACCCTGGTGTTGGGACAGAAGGTTCGGAGTCTGTGGTAAAACCCAAGGGGGTTCCAGAGAAAGGTTTTTCAGAGTTGAGTACCAAAACTGTCAAGGCCAATTTGGGGCCAGTAAAATTATCATCTTGGGCTTGTCCTGTTTGATCTTTAATAACACCAGTGGAAGAAGAGGTAGAGGCCGGAAGGCATACCCTGAGAGGTTTCTCCAACTGAATGATAGTGCATCCACTTTCCAAGCTATTTCGTGAAATGTCCTGGTGCAAAAAATCTGCAGTTGATGATTGAGGTGGGATGCAAAGAGGTCTATGTGAGGACATCCCCAGACTGTTGTAATCATCTTGAATATTTCGGTGTCCAGCATCCATTCGTGTGGGTCCAACAGGTTTCTGCTCAGACTGTCTGCCAGGAAGTTTTGCTTCCCTGGTAGAAAGTGAGCTTGAAGGTCCAATTTGCAAGCTAGAGCTGTGTTCCATAGATTCATGGCTAGTCTGCAAAGGGGATAGGAATGTGATCCCCCTTGCTTGTTTAAGTACCACATAACTGTGGTGTTGTCTGTCCGTATCAGTAGTTGTCCTGGTTGTAGAAGATTCCTGAAGGCCAATAGAGCGTTCTGAACGGCTAGCATTTCCTTTAAATTGATATGCAGGTGCTTCTGATCCTTTGTCCAAAGGCCCTGCAGACAGTGGCCCTGCAAATGGGCTCCCCATGCATAATCTGAGGCGTCCGTGGTTAGTATCTGACTGGCTGGAGGCAGACTGAAGGGTTTCCCTTTGTTTAGAGTACATGCCTTGGACCACCAAAGGAATTCCTTTTGAAGACAAGGCAGGACGGTGATCTGTATGTCTAAACTGTGGCAATGCTGAGACCATACACTTTTTAGGTACCACTGTATTTTCCTCATATGTAGTCTTGCATATGGTACGAGAAGGATGCAGGAGGCCATGTAACCCAAAGCCTGCAGGAATTTCCTTGCAGATAGCTGAGTTAATGTTGCCAAGGTTTTGAAAGTTGAAGCCAGCTGTAATTGTTTTTCGTATGTCAGAAATGCCATCTGGGTTGTAGTGTTTAGAAGAGCACCCAGAAAAGTTGTCTGTTGTGAGGGTGTCAAATTTGACTTTTTTATGTTTATAGTAAATCCCAGGAACTTGAGAAGTTTCTGAACAAATTCTAGATGCTGGAGTAAGACATCCTTGCTTTCTGCCTGAATAAGACGTCCAGATAAGGGTAAATGTGAATTCCCTTGAGTCTGCAATAAGCTACTACTGGAGCCAGGCACTTGGTGAAGACCCTGGATGCAGTAGACAATCCAAAGGGCAGCGCAGGGAATTGATAGTGCCTCGATCTGGCCTTGAACCCGAGGTATTTTCTGCACTCCTGCCTAATAGGAATGTGTAAATAAGCCTCCTTTAAATCCAAAGTTACCATCCATGCATTTTTGGTCAGCATTGGGAGTAGCTGCTGTAGAGTAAGCATCTTGAATTTTGGTATTTCGAGAAAAGTGTTCAAGACTTGACAGATCCAGAATGGGTCTCCATGAATTTTGCTTTCTGGGGAATAGAAAGAGCCTTGAATAAAAACCGTGTCCCATTTCTGAAAGTGGAACCAGTTCTATGGCTTTCATAGCCAAGAGGGCTTCCACCTGGTTTAAGGCCTCTAACCATTGATGTTTTGGTAGATCTGGCCATCCGCTTGGTCTTGGTAAGGTATGAAAGTGGAATTTGTAACCTCTTGAAACCACATCCAGAACCCACTTGTCTTGGGTTATACGAGTCCAATTTAGGTGAAAAAGAGAAAGTTTTCCTCCGAGAGGGGCTTCCAGGCAAGAAGTTCCTGCAGCCCAACAGAGGGAGTCATTGAGCCTGTTTTCTATGAGCTTGCGGCCTGTCCTCTCCTCCCCTAGGGGTGGAAGCAGTCCACTGTCTTGGTCTATAAGAGGCTTGCGTTTGAGGCCTTCCTCAGGAGCATCTGCATCTACCCCTCTGAGGCCTGTCTGAATTGGGAAAGGACCAATTTTTTGTAGGCCAATTCCTACTAAACCTGGGTGGCTGTACTTGTAAGAAATCCTTAACTGTTTGCATGGATTTTGCCTTGTCCTCCATCTTCTTTATCACCTCTTCAGCCTTAGATCCAAACAAAACATTATGCTGAACAGGAGCATCCAATATCTTAGCTTTTACTTGATCTGGCAAATTTTGTTCCTTTAACCAAGCATGCCTTCTAATGACTGTACCAGAGGCAGCAGCCCTACAAGAAGCCTCCAAGGCATCAAATCCACAGTGTAAACCATGCTTCCCAACTTGTTCAGTGGCATGCATTAAGTCATGTAATTCCTTATCATCTGCACAGGCAGAAATAGAAGTCAGCTTTTGTTTCAAAACAGACAGAAGGAATTGCTGGTATTTCAGCATATGAAATTGACAGTTTAAAGCCCTAATAGATAAAGTAGCAGAAGTGTACACTTTTTTGCCCCATCTTTCTAAAGATCTGGAATCCTTCTCAGTGGGAATGGGGTTTTTAGCAGAAGTGGCCTTAACCCCCTTAGGGCCCGAGAAATGGTTTCAGGATCAGCAGTAGGGTTCTTGTATAAAAACTGGTGGGAATCAGGAACCCTATAATATCTGTCTGGCTTAACAGGAGCTGGATGAAAAGAGTCAGGAGTTAAGTTAGCCTCCGAAAAAGCATCATCCACAATATCCAAAATAGGAGGAATAGCCAGGGGTCTATGTTGGGGAAGAAGAAGAAAATCCCTTAAGTCTTTTCTTAGATTCCGAGTACTCCTGTCCTTCCCAGTGAAAATGTTCCCTCATTTCATGCAAAGTTTCCCCAAAAGAGAAATCCTCAGGGGGAGAAGCTGAAGGAATGGATTCCGCAGCATCAGAATCCTCATAAGGAGGGAAAGAATATTCCTGGTCAGAAGAAGAAACTGAAGAAACAGAAGCCTGATCAGAGGAGTCATAATACACTTCCTGCCTTGGCCTTTTATCTGGAGGGGGATGTGAACCCCTAATCATAGTAAGCAAGTCCTCCGCCATCTTAAGTAACTGTTTCTGAGACTTGGGTGCCGGATCAGAAGAGGCCTGGGCTGCAGTCTTTGATTTGGAAGGAGTCTTTGCCTTTGTCTTTGCCTTTATTAGAAGCTGAGTAGGCCTGAAAACCCCTTCGGAAGCCGGTACCTGCACAGCGGCTCCGGACCCATCCGAAGGAGCATTGTCCGAAGGTCCTGCAACAAAAATATTCAAAGGCCTAGGTTGGCTCCTCGTGGGAGTCCGTTTCGGCCATCGGTTCCGAAATGGCCGACGACAGGGGCTGCAAAAGCGCCTCACTGACGACGGACAAACCTGAAGCTGGCTCTGCTTGTACAATATCGTCTGATTTGGACCTCGGAGGCCTGTCTTTATCCTTGCGTCGTTTGTGAACTCCAGTAGCCGGAACCGTATTCGACGACATTTTGTAATTAAAACGCCTACCGAAGTAATGAAATGCAAAATCGTACCTTCGTTTAATCGTACATTAATTGAATCTAGCACAAAACCGATAACTAGCTACTTCGTGGTTAGGGCCCAAGCAAGAAATACAGTAAGAATGAAAATCCTTATGAGGTATTTGCTTCCCACATGAAATACAATTAACTTTTTCTGACATCGGACTGGAGCAAGAAAAAAGTTTCCCCAACGGGGTACTTAGCTTTGAGAAGGAGAAGAAAGTCTTCGGACTGAAGTACGTTTATAAAAAATTGTCAGGAGTCAGCCGACCGGCACTTGCGAACTGCTATCACCGCACGACAAGAAAGACTGGAGAACATGGCGTCGGCTGTCAGCTTTGTACTCCTGGCACTCTGACGTCAGGGAGCATGGCTGAGTAGCCGACGCCGGACCCAGACTTTGGGATTCTGGCCGACCGAGGACTGCCTGCCGGCAGGGGAGAACCCTCCAGTCATGACTGCAACAGTGAAACACGATGAACATCCAGATTTGACAACGTCAGTATGGGGCGACAAGTATTAAGGTCCTTCCCAATGCGCTGGCTTTCTGAAGAACTTTGGGTATCAATGGGAAGGGAGGGAAGGCATAGAGAACACCCGTGGGCCAATCGCGTACAAGTGCATCCCTTGGGGACTCTCTCCCGGAGGGGGGATTAGGGCAAGGTAGTTGCTGCATTTGGAATTGATGGACATGGCAAAAAGGTCGCAGCAAGGCTGGGCCCATTTTTGGAAAATCATTTCAGCTATGTCTTGTTTTAGGGGCCACTCGTGAGGCATCAGTATTGCCCTCCTGAGTTTGTCTGCTATCACGTTGGATCTCCCCGGGATGTGTGTTGCTACCAGAAAGCTTTGGGAGGAAGTCACCCACTGTCATACTCTCATTGCCTCCCGTCAAAGGACGTAAGATCTAGTTCCCCCTCGTTTGTTTATATACCACAGGACTGACATATTGTCCGGAAGAGAGTCTTGAAATGCCTGCAACACTAGAACTACCACTCTCATCTCTAGGACATTGATATGCAAGTGGGCCTCATGATCCTGTCAAGTGCCTTGGACCGTCCTTCCCTGATAATGCCCCCACAACTATCTGGGAAGCATCCGTGGTCACTGTGGTTAATGGCTGTGGAAGAACAAAGGGTCGACTTAAAGTCACTTGATTGGAGTGAAGCCACCAATGAAGGTCTTGCCTGCAACATTCTGTTAACATGATTTGGTGTGACATCGGAGGTTCCTGCATGGACCACTGAGTGAATAGCAGCCACTGTAGAATTCTCATGTGCAGCCACACTAATGAAATTACGTTTATCGCTGCTGCCATGGTGCCTAGTACTTTTAAAATTGTCCTTGCCTGAATCTTCTTTTTGAAAAGGTCTACAACTTGACACCAAAGGGCTTGTATTCAATCTGGGGGAAGCTTTACCATAATTTTTGTAGTGTCTAAATCTGAACCTATAAAAACAGGTCTCTATCAAATGAGAAAATTGTGAACGCTCATAATATCGAACGTACCGGACCATGAAGTGCTTTTTCTGAGATCGCGGTACAGTGAAGAATGGGATATTTGCCCTTTCCTTACTGTAGTGCAATCTCGGAGTTGGAATATATATTTAGCGGGGAGTGTGGGGGGCACAGCCCCCCACAATAGGAAGTTAGAGGTCTGGTATGTTTGATATTGTGAGCATTCGCAATTTGTGCAATTCGCTCATATGATACAGACCCATAAAAACAAAATGTTGAGATGGCAATAAGGCAGATTTTTCATAATTTACTGTGATCCCTAAACAAGAACAGAGTTTCAGTGTAGTGTATCTTGCTTTTATTAGTAGATGCTCAGTGGTGGCGGTTAGGAGCCAGTCGTCTAGATACGGAAACACTCGGAATCCTAAACGTCTCAGTGAGGCATAAATACTGCCATACATTTGGTGAACACTGTAGGGGCTGTAGTCAGACCAAAGGGCAGAGATCGAAACTGGTAGTGACTGGCTCCCAGCTGAAAGTGCAGATGACTCCTGGATGGCCTGTCCATTTTTATGTGGTAGTACACATCCTGGAGGTCTATAAGCACATCTAACAGTCTTTTCCCAGAAAGGGAAGTACTGACTGCAGTGTTACCATCTGGAACTTTGTCTTTCTTACAGATTTGTTCAATCTGCTGAGATCCAGTATCGATCTCCACTCCCTGTTTTCTTTGGAGCTAAAAAGAACCTTGAGAAAGTCCCGGATCCTATTTGGTCTGTGGTGACCGCCTGGATGACTCTTTCTAGCAACTTCTGTATTTCTAGGATTGTCTGTTACCTGTGACTGGGTGGAATATCCAGGATGTTTTTTTGTGTGTGGGGTGGGAAAGGAAAAGGGTATGGAGTAACCTCTGGATACGATCCTTTGTACCCATTTGTCTTTTATTTTTAGCCAGGCATCTGTGTACAAAGACAAGCAACCCAGACTGCCGCAAAGACGGACAGACAGGCCTCCTTTCAAGAGCACTGAAAGGGCTTGCCAAAGAAGGATTCTCTGTCGTCGTGGTTTTGCAGACCCCCTCTGCCATGTGGTCGCCGGCCATGCAGCAAAAGGATTCTCTGTCATCCTGGTTTTGCATACCCCTCTGCCGCGTGGCCGGCGTCTTTCATTATTGCTTCCTCCTCTGCCTTGAAAAACTCTCTGGGATTTTCGAAACCACATTTTTACTCTCTTTTGATCTTTTGGATAAGACCTAGAAGTTAGGGAAAAACAAACTCTTTTGGCAGAGAGAGTTTTCTCTTCCTGTTCACATCTGGTTAGTGTGTCTGACTTTAGGCCCGAATAAGGACGAGCCATCAAAGGGGGCATTAACAAAGGAAGACTTAAAAGGCTCCACAGAGTTATACAAGTGCATCCAGGAATGCCTCCTCAGGGAAAATCCTGAACCCACTGCCCTACCCAGTCCATCAGCTGCATAGGAAATGAGTCTCATGGAGGAGTTTACCACTGAATTCAAGGTAGAGAGCTGGGAGAAAACTTGACCCGACATCCCCACAGCTACTGAACCTTGGAGAGTATCTCAACTCTTTCAGGAGATCTCTCTGTAACCTGGCAAAATGTGGGAGATAATTCAGGGACCCAAGTGTAAAGGCCGCTGAAGACAAAATGTGACTTCTGTATCTTTCCATCGTACGAGACTCTTTGTTCGGAGGAGGGACAGAACAGGATGTCTCATGGCCGCCGCCACCACGATGGCATCTACTGGGACACCTTTGGTAAGGAAAGTTGTATCCTCGGGTGATGTAATGAATTTATTTGGCCTCCAAGGGACAGGCTCCCAAGTCTGAAGTCTCCCACACCTTCTGACAAAGTAGGTCCATGATATAATTGAAAGGAGGAGCAACCCAAGTGGCGGAAGGGGGAAGACCCAAAAGCATTCAGGTAGATAGACTCCTCCTCAGAAGGGTTGATGGGGTTCCAGCCACCCCTCTCTGCTTAAGAATTTCTAGGATGTCTGCACAGGAGACATTCTCAGAGGGCAACCGTGGGGGCCCTTCTGACTAATCGAGGTCAGAGTCAGATGTGATGGACTCCTCTGGGGAGTCCAGATGCTTCCTTTTGCATAATCTCTTGTGAGGGACCTCTTCAAAAGGGTGTTCTGAAGAGGTTTCGGAAGAGAGGAGTTCACCAAATGGGACATCCTGAGACCAGGGGTCTCCATGTCTGTGTGGAATGGGTTGTGCCGAGATGGATACTGGTGCTTTTGGGTGAGGAATGACTAGATCTGAGAGTGGAGCTGCCCGTAGGGGACAGTGCTCTCCTCATCACCTTGAAAGCCCCCTGCCCATGATCCGAGGAAGCTCCCAGTTCCAAAGAACTAGAAGGATTCCCTGGCACCAAGGGAGCTGGCTCCAAAGTCAATGTAGGAGCCAAGCTCCTCTGTGCCGAGGCCCCAAGAGGCAAGTTTGGATCCAACAAATGTCCGATCAGACTGTCGTCCCCAAACCCGACCAGAAAATGTCTGATCCTAGACTCCTTGAGCTCAGACGGCACCAAGGAAGTTGGAGCGGTAGTTGGGGACGAAGATCCTGGAACAGGTCTTGGCTCAGACGGTTCCACTGCAATCAGCTCCATGCATTCTGGCTTTAAGGCCCAGAGTTGGGTCGGAGGAGGAGGAATCGATGGTGAATGGGCAGGTCTATTCAGTTTAGAAACTCACTGGGTCGGCTCTGGAAATAACCTGGCTAGCACCGGTGTCTTCAAAAGTCTCCGTACCACACGATCCACATCATCTTCTGACAGGCTCCTGGAGGATCAAGAAGAGGGGGCAGGAGATCTTGAACTTTGTAGGACTGGTGATCTTAACGTTGGAGAAACTAGCTCCAGTAGTGGGGACTGGCTCAGAGCTTGCAACACCCAATGGTTCCGATACAGAAGGAGCCAAGGTGGATGTTTTTTTGGGCCAGACAGATTTCGGGTCCGATGAGGACATTTTTGGCAATTTATTTGTAGGTTCAGATTGATGTGATGAAGATCTTTTGCTCGATTTTCCAGATTTAGAAGGGGAAGGGGTTTGCTTTGTAACACTGCCCTTCTCCTATGGCTTCTGAAAAAGAACTTTTCAACAATCCCCTCAGTATCAATTTAATTTTTTCTTTTGAGAAGAACCCTCGAACTAAATGAGTGGCATACAGAACAAGACTCTTGTAAGTGTACTACTCCAAAGGAGTACACACAGTATGACCATCAATTAAAGACATTTTTGAGAGCACTTCGAACACTTTTTAAACCCCGAGGATGTAGTGTCTTTTGGTTGTTTAGACATATTAACAGCAGAAAAAAACTTAACCCCACCACAATTATTTAGACATGAAAACACTCTAATTTTAACAGACTAAGCAGCTCTCTAACTAAAACAAGCTATATTGATGAAGGAACCAGAACAACAAATCATTTTTTTTTTTTTTTTATATAAAAAGAAATATAGCACACACGTACACAGGAAAAAAGCCCTCTAACAAATGGGCTGAGCCACTCTCTAACTTAAATGAGCTGGCTTTGGTAAAGGTCAAAACTACTTTACTCAACAGTAATTAACCAACTCGCACAGAAAGGAATTTTACATAGAATGGGTTAGAAAAACCATCCAAGCTAAATATAAAAGATTAATTGACTATCAACTATTAACACACAAAACTTAACAGCTCAAAAAACAGAGAGCCTAAAGAACTGTTATTTGAAAAAACACACTGAGAAAGCCGGGATAGGGATGAAAAATTATGCCTTCACATAAACGACGGCCTCAGTAAAACAGTAAGGTAATGGACACAGTCTAAAACTGTAAACAGAGCCAAGCAATTAAACTAAGGTAAGCTACCAGGTACTCTAATCAAAAAGGAAAGGAATTCAAAATTTTTGAAGTAATATAAACAATTAAAGGTAACACTGCTAGACAGGGGTCCAGGGAAGTAAATACTGTGGGAAGAAATAGCCAGGGAATTGTTATGGCTAGGCTTGTATAGGGCCCTAGGGCCGATAGCCTAGTACCAACCTATGAAGCACCCGATCTTGTTTAGTGGCAAACAAGATCTGGGGAATTCCCTAGAGCATCATGGGATAGGGAGTAAACCATGAGCTAGTTGAAAACCTTGAGCTTTTGTAAACGGCCATGTCGGAAACAAGGATCGGTTCGGTCAGAGTGTTACAAAGCAAACCACTTCCCCTTCTTCAGGACAACATCACATCTACATTTAATGGAATGGCGAGCTACCTGGGAAGAAGCCCCCTAACAAAGACAAGGCAGAAGTCTTTCCCGCAGAATCAGGAAAGTCAGAAATAACCTGGCAAGCATGAGAAAGGACAAACATATCTGGTCACGAGTCTGATAATTAACAGCTCGAAACACTGGGTGGCTGAAGTATAAATTCGTTTACCCAGACTTTTCACAGTCCTGCTGTCTTTATCACAAGGAAGAAATCTGGAAGAAGGCAGTAATTTAGAAGGCTTGTCGGATGCCACAAAAACCAGAGAAGGGTCAGCAGATGGACACTTATAAAAAGGAATTTTCTGTCACCGAGCACTTTATTAAACCTATCTTTTTTTAGGAGCAGTGAGATGAGGGTCTAGGGCCTGAGATGCAGAAGAAAAGGGATCCAATAAGGCTGCCAAAACAGGAGGAAGAGCAGAGGGTCTAGTAGATTCCATTTGAAGGAGCTCATAATATCTCCTCAGGACTTCAGAAACTTTGGTGCAACCCCATTTAAAGAATGCCATCATCCTGGCAATGGTATCCCCAAAGGAAATCTCTACAAAAGAAGATTCAGGACTAGCAGATTCAGAATCATAATCACCCAAAGGGGAATAAATCTGGATAGAATAGACCAGAAACAACTTCTTCTTCAGATGAATCCTGATCCAGAGACCTTTTGAGGGGGGAAGAAGACCAAGGAGGAGCCAGGACAGGGACCCCCTAAGAAGGCTTTAAGTCCATAACAGCACTGAACATACCCTGTGCAAAATTCTGCCATTCGCTTTGAGGGTACTTGGGTGCAGACGAAACATGCTTTGTCTTTTGCTTCTTTTTTAAAGGGAAGTCTGCCTTATGAAAAGCAGAAGGCTCAGACACCGGCCTACACTCAATAATCATAGTTGGGACTTCTTCCCTAACCAGTACCTGAGGACCCCCCCCCCCCAGGCCCTTTGGTGATAATCAGCCATGGTTCCTCCTGCACATCCAAAGCGGATGTCTGCAAGGCCTCCAAGGAAGTGCAAGAAGACAGATCCATGCCAGCCTCTGAACCAGCAGTGCCAGAAGAATTCAGTCCAGAAACTGGACAATCGTGCAGGCTTTCACCAGCCTCAAGAGACACATCTGGTGGAGGAGGCACAGCTGAAGAATCTGACCTGACTTTGTTGGCCTTCTTCTTCTACTAAGATGGCTGATCCTCAGGCCTGGGAAGACCTTCCAAAGAGTCTTTCGTTAAAAGCTTTAGATGCTGGTTTTCAAGATAGATGGCAAAGGATGAAAGATGGCTATATAAGGTCTTTGGAACAAAAGTCAGATAAATAATACAGGACATATGGGCGTGAGAAGCTCCTAAACTAAACAAGCAATGCTCATGATGGTCTTTAAGGGGAATCTCTCTCCCACACTGGCATTTACCCTGTCTGGATGACATGAAACCCCACATGCGAATCCCCTCTTTTCATCATTCTTGACAAGCTAATTCTTTATTTTTCAGTAAGTACTGCTTGACTTCTTTCTAACTTCAGAATATCTGCCTAAATACCTCATCCTTAAATTTTCAGGGTCTGCATATTAGTTTCCCCCCCAAGTGTTTGGCAGTGCTCTGTACAGACTCTGACACCTTGAGTGACATTTTTCCTGTAAAAAGAATATATAAGGAAACAGCTCCAGTACTTAGTAATAATGACCATCCCTCCTGGCATGTGTAAAGGTCAGTTCCTTGTGCTTTCTCCTATTAACCTGGTGAACTTGGGCATTCTGAGGCAGTGTAGCAACTGCCTCATGTACACAGACAACCCTCTCTCCTATTACCTCCCAACACTCAAACTTGTGAGAGATGCACTTATATATCCAAATTGGAAGCCATACACTCTCAAGCCTAGACCAGAATAGCTGATCAAGAGGAGAAAGTCAACACCTGCACCACACCGCATGTAACACATAGCCCTCCAGAACACCCACTGTCACAGCACTCACATAAAAACACAGACCACACACCCACCTTCGTGGAGGTTCTCAATAGAAATCTACCCAAACAGCAGAGACCTCCAAGGCAGAAATGCACTCTACCACCACAACACAGCACAAACCACAAGACACATAGCTCACCTACATAGTGAACTTATTAAGCTTATCACAAGTAAGGGAACTTCCTTGGTGCCCTGGCCAAGTTTCTCCTAGTGAGCATAAACAGAAACTCGGGTCTCCCCTCTAGTGGGACTAACCCAGTCAGTGTATAAATAACAACCAAACAATTCCAGTCAACATATCAGGCAGCAGTGATAGTAATTAAGCATTTTTTTTTTTTTTTTTTTTTTTTTTTTTTAGAATTAGATTTAGTTATTTCTTTCACAATTTTTATTTGGAAGACCAAAAAGAATGAATTGCTGGAGGGCCCCAGTCAAAATATTAAACTGGAACAGTAAGTCAGCAGTAATTACATTTAGAACGGACAATAAAGGCCATTTTTCATTATTAAAATTTGGCTGTCACTATGTTTAAGTGATGCATGTTCATTATTATGATTAAGAGTACCAAGTTATTATTTTCTTGTCTTTAATTTTAACAGCCTATACTTTTCACAGGCCCACTGAGTGAACCACCAAAAGAATTTATTATTATTAATTTAAGTACCCCTGGAAAATGAACAATTAATACATGATCCCCAAATAATGAACCAGAAGTTGTGCTTTACAATAAAAATGGTTGCCTATCCCTGTTTTTAAAAGCCAGTCTACAAAATGTTTCTCTTAAGGATCAAGCGGGTAGCAAGTACGAAACCAAAAATGGAGCAAAACCACATCCAAGATGCAGATGTCAGACAGACAGTTTGCACTGCTACCAGGTTAATTTAAAAAATACTGACTTTTTAAGGTACAGTTTTTTTTTTACATGCCTTCCTGATAATGTGGTTTACCTAATAAAACATGTAAAATGTAGCTATTATAGAATCAGAATACCTATATTGTGTAGTCATGTTCTCAGCACCTTTCGTTCCTCTGATTTAGTTAAAAGTCATATGTGGCATATGTACTGCTCTTAACATGTCTCTCTTAAAAGTCTTAATTAAGGTCAGAACACACAGTTCAAGCATATACACATTACCAATTCACAGGCATCTCCACATTCTAGGCTAGCATCATATTCTCCTGTCATTATCTCTCTTTTTTGTCCTCATTAATACTTTAAAATGTTTAACAATAATGCCCGGGTTAAACAAAATATCTACTTCATAAAGATTTAATGCCAAAATGTGCTAATAAATTTATAAATGAAAGTTTTCTGCATTCTTCTCTAGATACACTAATCTCTGAGATCATCACAACATATTGTGATTCATTTTTAATTAAATGTCAGACTATGCCTTGAATTTATGGTATGTTGAGTGTTTTTATTCTCTTTCTCAGTTTTACATGTATTCCACCAACTCCACCCATCTTGGTTTTCAGGCTTCAACACACCCACACCTACACACAGAGTCTGCCTTTGAGTTTGCTGTGTCTTAAGAGTTTTCAACAGTGGCATTACATACTGTGATTGTTTTTTCTTCCATTGGAATTTTAAGTGACTCATTTAATGGGAAAAAAAGATCTTCTTTAATTCCCACTTTTCCTCAGAAAGGGAGAAGTGTTCGCATCAATAATTTATTACTTCCTGAAGAAGGGCTTCTGTCAGTCTTGCAGCTTAATTAGCAGTACTGTAAAACCTATGCTGGTCTAATTAAAGTCACATCACTTCTGTATACCAGTGTTCCCATAACAGTTCAAGTTAGGATGCGACTGTTAGAAAAGCACTAGCGGTTGGCAGTACAGCACATGTCCTTCCTCATTCCATCATGAAGCTTATGTTAAGCAGCTAAAGATAAGAGCATTTTCTAAACAGTTGGAACCCCCGTGGGTGCATTAGCAAATTTAGATCTCTAATGACAGGAGAAGGGAAATGAAAGGCACAAATAAGTTCCTAGTCTTTAAGGTCAAAGTTCAAAGAACTATAAACTAAAAACACTTGCGATAACACTATAGCTGCAGTTAATATTGTAGAGCATCTAAGAATGCAGTTTCCCCAATTATTTAATATTTAATTATTGTGTGCATTTCATAGTAAAATTACCTTAGAAACTAGCACAAAATGATAAGAGAGAGGGTTATAAACCCAGGAGAAATTAAAAAAAGCTGAAGAAACAAGTGTGATAAGACTGTTAAGTCCTTCAATTAAAGCAGCATTAGTATTTAAATTTGCAGTAAGTGTGAAGCCCTTACTGTAACCCAGATGATCGTAAAGCAGGGTTGGAATGAGTAGCCAAATCCCAGACTGCCTATCCTGGGGGTGCTGGTTTACTGGTACACAGCCACCCCATGGAGGCCAGTTTCAAAAGCATAATACACAAGAGTGGGGTTCAGCCAAGTGGCATACATACACTGTAGCAGTAATTTATGTTTCTGTAGATGCAAGCATACTCCTCAGGGATAGCACTATATGGCTCCCCCACTTTGCTAGATGCTCACATCAACTCACCAGGAGAAGTTATAAGGAACAGCAACAGAAAACTCCTGATGGCTGCCTTGGTGGCAGCATCATCACAGTTGATTTCCACCTTAAAGAGAGGAGCAAATGGGCTGATCATAGCAGAGGCTCTGATGGTCAGAAGGCAGAAAAAGACAGAATAAAATGGCAACATATGCAGAAGTTTATGTGCATGCTAAGTAAGAAGCAAATAATTAAACAGGCTGTATATTAAATTACACACTAACTTGAAAACATACTGCAGAAGTGAAACCATTTGTACACAATGCTCTTAAATTTAATCAGACATGATAAATTCATTCTCAGAGTCAAAACAGCATACGCTCTTGCTCCCCAGATATGCATTAAGCAGGGCGGGATGGAACAGTAGAAAGTTTTGTTCTAATAGGCTAGATGGCTACTGTGCTAAAGTACCACATTACATATTAATATTTAAAATTTCTCTCTCTCAAGCTTTTTTTCAATATAAACAATGCATTTACTTACACATGGATGAGATAATTACATAAACAAGCATGAAATATGTACATACTGTAAAATAAACTATGAAATATTTTAAACAATATGTAATGACTCTTCTTGCAATTTACCTAATGTTTTAGCCTAAAAACTTAATTATCCAAAGTGAGTAATGTGATATCTTAATCTATTCTTTCTTTTTTCATGAAACTGTCAGAAAATGATAGCAGCAAATTTAAAAACAAAATTCTTTACAGATTATAAAGCAGTGAAAGCTGTTAAAATAGTCTAGTTTTATTTCAGCATGCATTCCACTGTTAAAAAAAATTGGAGGATTCATGCAGCCCAGGAGCTTAATGCACAGGCACTCACAAAGAAAAGACACAGAGCTGAAATATTCCAGCAGGGAAAAATTCCCTGCAAAGTTGACCCCTTACTCATGAAATCAAAAGGTAAGATGCAGATGAACCTTCCTAAATCTTATTTAATTATAATTCGACAATTAAAGGATCTTTCCTTAAATTATTTTAATGACTTTGGAATTAAAGAAGATTTGACCAAATGTTTAAGTTTATGGCAAACTCTGATGCAAGATTTTAAATATATAACATCTACATACAACTTAATAAAATAATTGAAATACAACAATCAAATACTCTTCGCAAATTACTGGAAGGAGAAAATACCATTGATTGAGGACAATAAAATATTAAAAGCTATTAACCTAACCTTAAAAGCAGTATCTCTCCAAAAATTGTTATTTACGCAACTGATGATTTTTAATAATGCCTATTATACTCGTCTTAGAATACATAAATTTGACTCTAAAAATTCACCTAAATGTCCATATTGCACTGATCAAACGGCAGATCTTTTACACATGTTCTGGAGCTGTAAATGTATATTTAAACTTTGGAATTCTTTAAAAATTCAATTACAAAAAATGGGTTATCAACAATCTACACTTTCCTGGGAATTTATGATTCTACATATCCCTTGACGATTTGGATAAATCCCAATTGATAATACTTACAAATATTTTTTTATTAATGAAGTTATACATAGCTACAAACTGGTTGAATCCAGTGCAGACTTCATGGGAAAATTTTAAAAGTGTAGCAATAAAACATATTTTAGCACATAAATTATTAATTAAGGATCACAAGAAAAACATAAATAATCCAAAAATTTGGGAGAAAATCTTTAATATTGTATTGGCATAATGATTAAATTATATTGTTCCTCGGGGTGTACATATTAAAGTTGGAAACGTTATCAATAACCTGTATACTGATACTAGATCTTTTAATACCTTGTCAAGAATTTTATCGTAATGTATAAAGATTTTAGTTATCTGTTGGAAGCATTCATGTAGATAATGTATATATAGTGTAGTAGTGTGATTATAGGTTTACTTTTGATATTGCTGTATTTTATTTTGTGTAGTGTATTATTGTATCAACAACTGAAAATAATAAAGATTTATTATTGAAGAAAAAAAAAAAAAGGTAAGATGCAGTTGCAAGAACAGCCAGCAGGTGGTGCCAGTGGGCATTATGCACAGTTCCCACATAGAGTTTACAAACAAAAGAAAACAGCATCTTTGTCAGTGGGAACTCTGCTGTACATTTTTACGTTCTGCAGGAACAGTGGCGTTGTTCAATTAAGGTGACGCACTTGAATAAAAGTAACTAAAGGGCACTGGTATTTTCCCTATCTTCAAGGTCTACTATCAAGAAACTAAACCAAAAAGGAATTAAATGCATCAACTCCATATTTGTTTAATAAATACACAGATGTAATTCATGCAGATGTAATTGTCGGAATTTAGGTAAGTGATGTACTCTAATACTGTAGCTTTAAAAAGTATGTGGTGCACTGGAGTGTGAGATGTAAGAGGGAGGGAATCTTCAGTCTAGAGTAAAAGCTACTGGTAGAAGTATCATGCAGTCTTTGTGCGTGTCCAATACATCCATGTGATCCAATACACAAGTATCAGAACCTGGTGGCACTTCAGACAAGTTCAGTTTTAAGGTTTCCTTTTATTCTCACTTTATGAGAATGTTTTTGTTCTCATCGGTACCCGTCTCTAGGCTAAATGTATCCCTTGCTTAATGTATCCCTTGCTTAGATTTACTTAATGTTTCACTGTGCTAACATACTATTAGTTTCCTTTTTAAAATGCTGACTTTAAACAATTTGTTTAAAACTGCAAGTCAGTTTTGAATGCGACACTTACATGAAAACATTAATGCTGTGCTCTACTAGATCACTAGAGATATTTTCAAGAAAATCTGTTTTTGCCTCAAAATGATGACCCTAAAACCACAGACAACAATGAAGTTATACGGAAAACTGTCTGAAAATCAGAGGATTTGGAAGCAACATTCTGAGTTACATCTCAGTGGTAGTGGTTCTGGGGACAAACCAAAACAAATCCATGTAACAGGTTTGTGTACCAGATGAAGAAACTGACAAAGTTTTAACTATTTTTTTTCGAAGAGGAGAAAAGGGACAAGCTACAGATATTAAAATGTAAATTCCAAGCATACTATAAGCCAAAAACTACATTTCCCTTCAGCGAGACATTTCTTTTCCCCAAGAAATCAAGGAGTTGGGACATGAAAGAAGTAAATATTTGGGATCATGGCCTAAAAGAGATGTCGACCATGCAGCTAAGAATATGTGTGACAATACAAAGCAAACAAATAAACAAGAATGCAGAATTACTACTTTTAAATATAGATAACAAAATCCAAGTTATTGTCTTTGGTCCTTTATACCAGACAGTCATATTATCTACCCCAGCGTCAGATCCTAGATCAGTCCCTCAAGCAACTTGTGTCGGAGGGTACTAAACCTAAAATACAGTGAAAAAAATGAAGGCTTCCTTTGGAAAGAAGGATATTGCTACCAAATTTGAAAATACCTTGAAGCAGTTCAGTTAAAATTAAAATATGCCTTGCATATGGAGCTTTGCCACTGAGCACCCTATTCAACCACAGCCTAAGTACAGGATTCATTCCAGCAGAGTGAAGAACTGCCAGTGTCGTCCCCTTGCACAAAAGGTGGTGCCACTACTGACCTTGGAAACTATTGCCCCATTAGCCTGACAAGTGTGATCTGTAAAGCCATGGTGCGTATTATTATCAATTTCATAAACAAGGACATAAGCTATCTCCAAGCACTTGACCTCACTCAGTTCTAATTCGTCAAAGGCAGATCTTGCCCTGGCTGACTTCTTTGAGACTGTCACCAAGGCCCTGGATGAGGGAAAGTCAATACATACAGCTTACCTTGACTTAGCCAAGGCCTTTGACACAATCCCCCACTCAGGCATCATCGAAAAGCTAATGCAATATGGCATAAATCCTTGTTGCATCAGGTGGGTGGCCAACTGGCTCACCAACAGGACCCTTAAGGTCAAAATAGGTGCCTCCACCTCAGACAGCAGACCTGTCACTAGTGGAGTTCCACAGGGATCTGTTCTGGGGCCCCTACTGTTTGCATCTACTTCTCAGAGATCCAGGCAAAGACAAAAGGCTTTTGGCTAACCAAGTCTGCGGACGACTAAGTTGGGTGCTGTCATCAACTCCCCATATGATGTTAACATACTGCAAGAGGGTCTCACAGCAACAAATGACTGGTGCCAAAGTCATGGCCTCAAGTTAAACGCAAAAAAAATATCATACCATTCGGCAAAAACACGGCCCCTACTGACTACCACATCAATGGCAACAGCCTAAGCACACAACCTGTGGTGAGAGACCTGGGTACTCAGGTTGACAACAATCTCACATTCGACCATCATGCAGTGGCAGTGGTCAGAAAAGCCTTTTACTTGGTTCATCTCATAAGTAAAGGGATTGCATCCAGAAAAAAGGAGGTTATTACCTCTCTATACGCCTCCCTCATTAGACGACTAATTGAGTACAACACCCCGTTTGGTATGTACCTCTCCAAAACACCTGCACCAACTGGAAAGGCCACAGAAATACCTCACAAAGAGAATCCATGGCCTCTAACACCTGCCCTGTGAGGACAACCTCAAATCACTATCACTCTACTCGGTATCGTACAGACTGCTCAGAAGTGATCTGTGTCTCACCTTCAAGGCAATGTGGGACCCTGCCCTACTAGAGATGCTCCATATCCATAAGTCCAACTCCTCGTGCATTACCTGCTCGAAAGGCCTGAATCTAATATGCTACATCAACAGTACCTGCTGGACAGACAGGTTTGTCTCCCAGAGGCTGACCCGTCTCTGGAATAGACTTCCCATACATGTCAAAAGGAGTACCTCGCTGACCTTCAAGGGCAACCATTATGAGTGGATGGGTAACCACAAATTTGTCCCAGGAGCTCCCACCGGTGTCTCTCACTGACAAGGGTGACACGTGCTGACAGATTTCTTTTTAGGGATGAACTCTTGGCTGGGCTTTTAAAGGCCCCAGGGCCATTAGCCTAGTAACCTCATATAATCCTATGTTCTCCCAAATTGAAAGAAATGGAGAGCGTCAGAGAAGGTAACAATTACAAAAGGCATAGCCTAGATATACGGGATAGTAGAGTAAATAAAACAAGAAGGTGGTTGGGTAAAGAGGAGCAAAAAGATTTATTAAAATTCAGAGTTGCTAGCCCTGGCTCCCTTTAGTCCTCCTTACAGGTATTGGTATTAAGCAATTAGCAGGGGGGGGGGGGGTCGGGATTAGAAGGAGAAATTTCATACAACTAAAACAGAACATTTTTACTGGGAACAACTAGTTAAAATGATAACATTTTGAACAGGAGTGAGGCCATGAGTAAGTTACAAGAGTTAACTAACCAAATAACCTACACCGGTTTGTTAGAAGAATATAGGGGTATTGAAAACAGGCAGAGAGAAAACTCTTAGATTAAAAGAATTTATTATGGTGTCTAGAATGGAGTACACTAAAATAAATCCGGTTCTTAGTAAAGGATACAAAGTTTTACTGGAAGGATGAAGGATGCAGAAATGGAGGTATGAACTGGATGAGAAAGGAGATTAGAGATAAAAATATCTGATAAAGTGTGGAGAAGAATATGTAAGGCCCCAAAATACACCATAAAATCAACACACTTTTGAATTTTTGGAGGGAAACTGTTACTTTAGTGTTGGTACATGAATAAACAAGCCCTCATAGGTTCATAGGTTCATACTAGGCTATCTGCCCTAGGGCATTTGTAAGCCTAGCCAGAGTGTGTTTGGCTTTCGCCACCCATTTTAAATTAATTTTGCTATGCCTTTTTTTGAGGTTAGTATACTGTGCCTCTGTCTAACAGTGATACAGAAGTGATAGCCAGGGTAAACCTACGATCTCCCATCCACTCATCAAGATTCCTCTTGAAGAGAGTCAATGTGGGACTCTGCCTAACCTGGACTGGGATTTTATTCCAGAGTGAAGGGAGCCTCTGGGTTATGAATCTGTCCCTCCAGCATGTCCTATTTATTTCAGTGCTGAGGTTCAAGTCTCTCGAGCGCGTAGCTCGATGGGATTTGGATTTTCTGAGGTGCAGCATGTCCATTAATTCTGGGTTGGACATGGCTTGGCACAGATCGCCTCTGAGCAGGCGGTATGCCACTGAGTAGAGCTGGAGTTTCTTTAACCGGGCAGCATATGGCATCTGTTTGAGCCCTTTGATCCTCTTGGTGAGGTACTTTTGGGGTCTTTCCAGTTGCTGCAGGTGTCTGGTAAGGTACATCCCAAAAGGGGCATTGTACTCAATTATGGGCCTGATGAGGGATGAGTAAAGAGGTACGATGACCTCCCCTGATCTAGATGTGAATCCCTTCATGATTAGGTGGGCTATATAAAATGTTTTTCTAACCACTTTGGCCACGTGGTTGTCAAATGAGAGATTGCTATCAACTTGGGTCCCCAGGTCCCTAATGACTTCTTCTGTACTTAATGGATTACCACCTATGTGGTAATTTGTGGGAACTTTGTTTTTGCCAAAGGGGATGACTATACACTTTGGCGTTTAGCTTGAGGCCATGGCTCTGGCACCAGTTGTCTGTTTCTATGAGGCCCTTTTGGAGGATGCTTGTGTCGGCTGGAGAGTTGATTATGGCGCCCAGTTTGCAGTCATCTGCGAACTTGGTCAGCCACAGTCCTTCCGTGTTGGCCTGTACCGAGAAATATATACCGAACAAGAGAGGTCCCAGGACTGAGCCTTGTGGGACGCCACTTGTAACTGGTTTGGAGTCTGACATGGCTCCAGCAATTCTAACCATGTGGGTTCTGTCCTTGAGCCAGTTTGCAACCCATCTAGTGACATAGGGGTTATATTTAAGCTGGTGAGCTTATCTATAATGCCCGAGTGGGGTATTGTATCGAAGGCTTTTGCGAGGTCCAGGTAGGCTGTGTGGACCACCTTCCCTCGTCAATGGCCTTGGTGACTGTTTCAAAGAAATCGACCAGGTTTAAGAGGCAGGATCTGCCCTTAACAAAGCCAAACTGGGTAGGATCCAGTGTCTGTAGGTCCCCAATATCTTTATTTATGAGGTCCATGATGATCCTTTCCATAGCTTTGCAGACCAAGCTAGTCAGGCTTATGGGGCGATAGTTTCCAGGATCCGTTGAGGCACCACCTTTGTGGAGAGGGACCACTGTTGCTGTACGCCACTCTTTGGGTACATATCCTGTAGTAAGGCTAAGATTGAACAGTAGTTTTATGTTTGGGTTTAGCTCTTCTTGGAGTTCATGTAGGACGCAGCCCGGGACACCATCTGGTCCCATTGATGCTGTGTTTTTGCTTTGGAGAGGGCGGCTCTTACCTGAGCATCTGAGATGTCAGGGGCAGCACTCTGTTGGGATAGATATTTGCCCTTTTGGTGGGGAGAGGGGAGAAGTTTGCACTGAACCTGTCAGCTAGGATGTTGGCAATCTCTGTGGGCTCGGTGTATTTTTGTCATTTTGGACTAATTCTGAGCATATCTGGGAATTCCCACCCAGGTTCCTAATATAACTAAAGAAAGCCTTGTGATTATCCTTAGTGTCCTGTGCAATTTTTCTCTCGAAGCTGGCCTTAGACGATTTTATGAGTGTCCGTAGTTTTTTGCTAATACTGATCAGAGATGCCTTCCCTTTTTGGGATTTTGCTCTATCATGTAGTAGCTTCCTCCTTCTATTGTATAGTTTGTTTATGGCTGGGGTCCACCAGACAGGACGTCTGCCTTTGGAGGATTGGGTCTTGGTTTTATTTGGGATTGCATGATCCATGCATTCCTGAAGGTGTTCATAGAATGCGTTTATAAAGCATTCTGCGGTCTGGGCCGTATTTTCCACAGGCCCGGGGGCTTTGAAGGATTTCGCCTCTGTTTTGAGGCGTGTGAAATTTGCTTTAGAGAAGTTTTTCACTGTGGTTTTCTGGGCAGGGGGTGGGGTCGGGATGTGAATATCCAGTGAGATTAGTTTATGGTCTGATCTTACCAGTGAGGGATACACTTCTGGTCTGGAGCATAGTGTCCCCATGTTGGTGATGATCAGGTCCAGTATGTTTTCCCCTCTTGTGGGAGTGGTAACAAGTTGTTCCATAGCATTTGTGTTTATAAATTCTAGGAACCTTTGGGCTAGGGTGTTGGAGCTAGAGTAATGCTCCCAGTCTATGTTTGGGTAGTTGAAGTCGCCCAATATAATGGTGTTTGAGACCTTCATATTTTCCAGTATTCTCAGGAAGGCCAAGTGGGGTTCCTGTGTTTGGGAGGGTGGTCTGTAGCAGGCTATAAACTGGAAGGCAGTTTTACCCACAGTTAGTTGCACATGGATAGTCTCTGATGCTTCGTGCTGTGCCACCAACCTGGAGGTGTGGGTATCTTTGATGAATATTGATACTTCCCCTCCTTTTGTGGTTCGGTCCAAGTTTTGGGGCCGAAAAGCATGGTATGAGGTATAACCTGGTAGTACTGGGGTGCTCTCGGAGCCTTGAACCAGGTTTCTGTTACTGCACAGATATCGATGTTCTCCATGCTAAGGAGAGTTTTGAGTGCATGCATCTTGAGGTTTAGACTTCTGGCATTGAGTAGCATTACTCTTAGTTTCTTATCCCTTGTGATACCTATGGAGGTGGGTTTGTCTTTTGAGCCTTGCCTAAAAAAGGCACTATGGGGGTAGCAAGAGCCTTTGCCAATATCCGAAAGCCCAGGGGTGACAGGTGCAAGCCGTCCCTAGCGAAGCATCGTGGCTTGTCGAGCATGTCATCCCAGGCTGACAGGCATTGGATCCCCTTTGAATGACACCAACACTTCAGCCAATTGTTGAAATTGATCATCTTGTCTTCATATTGTGGCATCATTCTTGGTGAGGGTAAGATGCTACTCAAGGTCAGGGTCATACCGGCCTGGGCTACATGCTCAGAGAGCTCCTCTATGTCTCATTATCTCTCATGTGTTCTGTTTAAGCAGCTTTATTCTATATAAACACATTACTGTAAAGCTTATTTAACTATGACTAAGTAACTTGTATACAAACTAACTGCTGTGATCATATATGCTTACACACTGGCTGCTTCTTCAAAATGGCAGTAGGGATTGCACGTGTCTGGAATTTATACAAGCATGCACAACCTCGCATGCTCCTTAAAGAGATAGTGCACACACGCTACACTCTGATATACATCCTCCCTCTTTGAGAAATAGATCATGCAATTTGTCATGAGACATTTAGTATGCAGAAATCAGAAATAATCTAGAGACATGCATTATACAATACTAAGTATACATGTATATACAATCAAGTCCACGCTGCTATGTATTTCACACTCGGCTTAGAAATTCATCTATATAATGTGGCATAAAATTGGGAATCAGTTTTAGCAACTGGAACAGACTCTGAAAAATGGTTGACCTGTGGGAATGTTCAAATTACTCTCAGGAACAAGAATCAGACTTTTGAACATATACTGGTCTGGAAACAATGTCTGATTCGGTCTTTGATTTACAGTCTGCATCACAGATGCAATATTGTAATTGCAATGGTGATGATTCTGGTACAGGAAGAAGATGTTCGTGATTCCTCCTACACTCTACACCCTCGGAGCTTACCCATTAAGATCTCGGCTCAGCACAGATGCCTGTTATCTGTCCTATTCTATCAAAAAACTTTCAATGTCTGGATTCGTACAGTTTCTCCTTCCCTCAATCTGTCATAACTAGATTTCTGGATATTACATCGTCAATAATTGAACTTTGATGGTTTTACTGTTCTTAGAGTTAGGCTTCAACAAACGTGATGAAATAGGTAGCGTAGTTCTAGTTTGTCTGGAAAGTAGTCTTTGAGCAGGTGAGCCAAGAATATCATCACGAGGTATGTTTCTGAGATTAAGTAAATTCAAGAATACATCGGTATTGTCACGCTTTGACTTTTCAACTAATTGCTTTTCACTCTGTACTGCATGTTCAGCTAGACCATTGGATTGAGGATATTCAGGCCTACTAGTGACATGTACAAAGTCCCATTCTCTTGCAAATTTCTGAAACAACTGGCTAGTAAATTGAGTTCCATTGTCAGAATAAAGTTTGTGAGGAGTACCATGAAATGAAAAATGATGTTTAAGCTTAGTGATAACAGCTGTTGAGGTTAATTCAAGAATACATCGGTATTGTCACGCTTTGACTTTTCAACTAATTGCTTTTCACTCTGTACTGCATGTTCAGCTAGACCATTGGATTGAAGATATTCAGGCCTACTAGTGACATGTACAAAGTCCCATTCTCTTGCAAATTTCTGAAACAACTGGCTAGTAAATTGAGTTCCATTGTCAGAATAAAGTTTGTGAGGAGTACCATGAAATGAAAAATGATGTTTAAGCTTAGTGATAACAGCTGTTGAGGTTAAGTTTGGTAGCAGATCAATCTCAAACCAGTTCAAGTAAGAGTCTACCAAAACCAAATAATATTGATTATGCCATTCAAAGATAACAGCTGCAACAGTAGACCACGGTAGTTCAGGTATTGGGTTTAGCTGAAGTGATTCCTTTTGCAAATGTGCTCTGGTACTATTACATATCGAACAAGAAGAAAGAACACTATCAATGTCTTTTGATAACGAAGGTCAAAATACTAGTTCTCTTGCTCTTCTCTTAGTGGATAATAAACCTGGGTGGCCACAATGCAAAATCTGAATATATTCATGCTGTAATGAAGCAGGAACAACAATTTTAGGACCTTTAAAAATAAGACCATCATCTCGGTTGGGAAAATATGACTGCACCTCAGGTGATATATTAGATTGTTTTGACGGCCATCGAACACTGATGTAGTGATTGAGCTTTTGTGAAATTTGATCAGTCATAGTGTGATCTCAACTCAAGTCAAGTCAAGCGGTGGAAAAATTATGCACTGACATTACATCAAAGTCAAAATTTTCAGCATCAAGCTATTCTGTTGTACTACTAGGCTATCTAAAGTATCAGCCAGATAAATTTAGCTTTAGTGTAGACCATTTTTAAATTGTACTTTTGCAATTTGTGCATCATTCCTTGTAATCTCGCCGGAGCAGAATGCATAGATTTCTTTAGAATAGTAACTAAAGGCTGATGATCAATTTCAATTTGAATAGCTCGACCATAATCGTGAAACTTGGAACATGCAAAAACTATTGCTAGAAGCTCTCTCAATTTGAGCATATTGCATCTTAATTTGAGTAAGTGTCCTAGATCCATAGGCTACTGGTCTGCCCTCCTGTAAGAATAACTGTACCAAGACCAAAGTTAGAAGTATCACGGGATAGGACAACTGATTTATTCACATCACAGTACTTTAACGTGGGGAGGGGGTTGCAATTTTCTGCTTAAGGTCATCAAATGCCTTCTAATGATGTAACCATGACCACACAGCAGTTTTTCATGTTAGCTCTTAACGGTGCTGTCAACTCACTGAAATTTGGTATAAATTTACCCAAATAGTTGACCATGCCAAGAAACGCTGTAAACTGTGCACATTATCTGGTGCTGCCATCTCTAAAATAGCCCTTTGCTTGGGTCAGGTTTTAAACCTGTACTTGCAAACAAAATGTTCTACGTAGGTTACCTCTAGATGTCTGACTTTGCACTTCAAAGGACTGAGCTTCAAATTTACTTCACGAGCTCTATCTAGAACTTTCTTGTGGTTTCTGTCATGCTCTGTTTTGCCACTGCCTCCAACTAGTAGACTGTCTACTATTATGGCACAAGGATAACCTGAGAAAAATTTGTTCCACTGCACATGGAAAAACTTCACTTGCAGAATTTATTCCAAATTGCATCCTTAGAAATCTGTATCTGCCAAACAAACTAAAACATCCATAAACATTAGGGTGCGTTTCCAAAGGTCAAACATTCCTCTTATGCTGTGCTAATGATGTCATAAGAAGGCAGAAACATGCATGTCCACAGCTAGTAGAGTTTGGCTTTAATGGCCTGAAATTGTCCATAAATAGACTTAAAAATGAAAGTAAAAGAAAAAAAAGTCATGGACATAATTGCCATTTAGCTGAAACACCTGATCTCCTTAAAGGGTGATTTGCATATATCCCATGAGGCCTCTGATGCAAGAGGTTTAAGGTATCACACAGTTAGAAGTCCAGCTTTGCTAGACTTTTCTTTTTGTGTTTTTTATCTGCCAAACAAGGTACTAAAAGTAGTTAGAAATGAGGAATTGCAATCAAGCATCACTTGCCAAAATGAACTCTGCATCCAAAACAGAAAATACAGTGGCATTTTGTATTAGAGATGTAACTTCCTCAACAGTGCGCCTTGGATGACATGGCCTCTTTAATGCTTTGTTCAAATCTCTAGGGTTAATGCATATTCTGACTTCTTCTGAGCCTTTCTTGTGACCAGCTACCAAGGACAACACCCATTCAGTTGGTTCTGTGACTGGACAAATCACACCTTGCTGCACCATCTTATCCAACTGAGCGCTGACCATCTTGCATAGCTACTGGAACTCTCCTTGCTGGTCTGACCATTGAAGTGACCTTGAGGTCTAATTTCATAGAATACACAACTGGAAGCTTACCCAACTGGTCATCAAAAACATCAGCAAAATCTTGAACTTGGAACTGCACTCACATGAAGAACTTTTTTAGCAAAAGAAAGCAGATTCATTTTCAAGCCATCTTTGAGACCTAGTGAAGATAGCACTGCTCGTTGGACTACATAGAATAATAAGTTGCAACAGTTCTCAGCCAAATAACATGGACATACTGCTGAACCTTCGGTTTGAATTTCTTCACCACCATACGCAACAAGTCTCGCACTGCTGGTTTCAATGAGTTGTTGGTTGGTTCTCACTTTTGCAAATGTATCCACTGATACAACATTGCACTTTGATTCAGTGTCTACTTTGAGCTCTGGGGATTTCCCATTGATCTGAACTGTGCAAAACACTTCACTCCTTGTCAATAAGTTTACTATGTCATCTCTTTCTCCCAGCACTGATGCACCATCTACGTAGAAAGCCGATTGTTTTGGCTCTACTTGATAAACTTGCTTTGTTGTATGACCTTACTTTACAACTGTGTGAGGCTTAATTGATTTGCAAAACTTTTGAAAGTGGTTCCATTTCTTAACACTTATGGCACTGCAGACCATATGCTAAACATCTCTCTCTTTTAGACTCACGGTTTGCAGCACAATTTCGACAGTTAACGATAAAGCTAGACTTGGGTTTTGCTGACACACGCTTGTATGGCACTGAGATGGTGGCGGAGCTTGCACTTCTCATAGAACTTTCAGGAAAACTTGGCACCTTCTTTGGAAATTCCTATGGTTGCCCTTTTGCTCAGGCCTGTTTCTGCTTGCCACGTGTTGCATACTCTCTACATTTGCTCTGGAGCTCACTGAAACCATGCTTTTGTCACTTGTAAGCTTGTTCATGCGTCTTTCTGTCACATCATGGATCGGACAAATCTCTATTGCTTTGCTTAATGTCAAATCACCGACACAAAGCAAAATCTTCCTCACTGCAGCACTATCAATACAACATACAAGTCTATCCTTTTACCAGCTCATCTTTCAAGTCACCAAACCGACACGTTTTGGCCTTCTTCAAGTCAGTTACATAAGCTGAAAATGTCTCCCCCGGCTTCTGATTTCTTGTGTAAAACAAATGGCTCTCTAATGTAGTATTTGTCCAGGGGGTGCACATTGCTCTGAACTTACGCTTCAAACACTCTAGGTCTTCTCTGGATTCAACTTACACAACAATTATGGAGGTCTGCACCTTCACACACACTGCTGATGCATATACAAATGATTGCTCTCTTTCTATAGCCTCAGATCCTGCTATATTTATCAAAATAAATGCCCTTGTGCATGCATCTCTATCTGCACAAGCTGCTTGGATAAAAATATCGTACTCCTATTGAAATATTCTCCAGGTGTCAGCAATATTCTGGTCAAACACAAGTGGTTGTGGTTTTCGAAACCCATCTGCCATATTAACACATACCAGCGAAGGGTCTTGCAAATACGTACAAATACACACACATATATATACACACACGTGCATAAGTAATTGGCATGAACACTCAATTTAGCTAATGCTCTTCTGCTTTATATCTGCACTTTCTTTGTGCTTATTGGTATTGTGCGAATGAATAACCATGTAGTGCTTTCAATTAACTGGACTTTGTGAAATAAACCTCTCGGGCTTTTCACTGCTTTACTGCACTTTGCAAAATACCTTTTCAAATTCCTTAATGCATCACTATGCTTTACGAAATAGCTTTTCAAGTTTCTCAATGCTTTATTGTACTTTGCGAAATAACTTTTTAGTTTTCTCGATGCTTTACGAAACTCAGCAGAATCGCTTTTCAACTTATTTCCTGCTTTACGGAGCTTAAATAACATACTTTCTCGAACCTTGTGATACTTTTATGAAATTTTCGATAAGTAAAGGCAGACATGCTAAAATCATCAGCTTTCGGAATTAGTAAAGGCTAAAATGCTGTAGTTGCTTGGAAATTTATCGATAAAGGCAGACATGGAGCAGTCATGCTTTATCACTTATTAAAGTTGTCGCTTTAATAAACATTCAAGAACTTTGCAATGCAATAGAACAATTCACAAGCACTGTAATACTCTTGTAATATTTTGTAAGAAACACCTTTCTTTAATACAAGAAACTTGTTAAGCAATTAAACAATGAGAATAATCAGACTTTGGCTGCACAAACAATGTCTTTTGAGGTACGTGCACTTTGTAAATGACTAAATGCAATACAATGAAATGTTCCCAAAACGCCGGCACCTTGCCAGGCCATTCTTTACAGTACAAGAAGTACTCTGAAATGGCGACACCCTGCGAACAGCCACACCTAGCACAAGAACTTTTCTTCAAACAGCCATGCTTCAATTGAATTACACGAGATAGTTACAACTTTACACACACACATTAATAAGCACTTCAACACACTCTGAGATACTTCAAATGACTTTAATTACTTTTTTGATACAAAACAAAGTCGTAGTTATGCCCAAACACAGCACTTTGCCCAACATAGCAGTCATCTTTCTTTATTTTTTCTACTGTGCCCCTTTTCTTATGATTATGTTTTACTCTAAACAAGCCCAATTGTGCCTTAAGCACACTCTTTCAGCCTTAAACATGCTCATTTTACACTTTAACATGCACATTTTACACTTTAAAAGTGTTTGACGAAAGAAATGTGTAAACATTTTCTTTAGTTAAACTTTTTGAGCTTTCCGCTTGCCTGATAATGCGGTTTATGCCCTTGTAATGCCTTTTCTTGCCTCTTTGCATCGAGTAAATAATTTGTGTTGCTTTTCATTACCTTTGATTCCTTCTGGTTATGTTTGCACAGTTTTCTCTTAATTTTACATTCGCTGTCGCCTTTACATCTCATGGCTCCAAATGTTTTGTTCTTTTCCATCCCGGTTCTGACACCATGTCGCTTTTGTGTTAGTACACAAATAAAAGAGTCCTTGTGGGTTCTGTTTAAGCAACTTTATACTATACAAACACATTACTGTAAAGCTTATTTGACTATGACTAAGTAACATATACAAACTAACTGCTGTGATCATACATGCTTACACACTGGCTGGTTCTTCTAAATGGCACTAGGTTTTGCACATTTCTGGAATTTATACTTGCACACAGCCTCGCATGCTCCTTAAAGACAGCACAAACATGCTACATCTGATCTACAGAGACGTCTTCACAGATATCTCTGTACTACTGCATAATTAAATAAGATGTTTTTCACAGGGCTGTTGGAGATGTGATGGTGAACAAAATGGAAGCTGCAAGTACATAACCTTGTGGCAAAGGTTGTGAACAGAGATTCTGAATTACACTTTTTAAAATGGGGTACTGATTTTAAAGCGAATGACATTAGACCTAGGTTGGTATGTGTGATTTTGTTAGCAAGTAAGAGATGTATTATTGATAAATGAAGTCCAGAGAACCTCTGAAGTCAGCAAAGTTTTGGAGCTACAGCAGGAAATCAAGATTTATAAAACTAGGTCAATGCAGAAGATGAACAGTAAAAATACCCTGATTAAGTGGTACATATGGAAGCTAACCTCCTCAGGTCTAAGAAAAATAAAATGAGTGGTTATCTGAGTTACTGATATTGTCTGTATAAATAGTTTGCATTTGTGCACATTTTTACTGATTTTTAAATAAATTTTATTGCTGGTGCCAAATGGTACTGGAATCGATTGCTGTATTTTTCTTTTTAATATACGTCTTGTCTTGCAGCATTCCTAATTAAAAAAAAAAAAGCCATTCAGGACAATATAAAAAAGTTTTGTTACCATTAATGCTAGATCTGGACTACCAGTTTCATCTTCATCACCTGCAGGCATATCTCCCAAAATGCCCTTCACTTTCAGGGACACCCCAGATTATGGCAGAAATGTTGCTATGTCTTAGAATTACGTATGTTAATTTATGCCATCTTATTTGGTCAACTTGCCAAATTTGCAGTACTAATATTTAAAGTGTCCCTATATTTGGGTCTTTGCCCTAAACTATTTTTGGCTCTGTTCCCCATTCTGAGGATAATAGGTCAAGTGCTATAACTGTACAACTAGAACCAGCAAGACTGAGGCAAACATATGAAAACTTTCCCAGGCGATCTATATTTCCCCCTTACTCATGATGCCATACAGATTATAACCCTTGTCCAGATCTCCAAAGTTCACATGAAGTGGAGCAACCACTTATAACAATAACCAAGTTTTTACATTATTTAATGTTTTTATTTATTGACATTTGTTAACTGGGTTAGTCCAGCTGGGTTTGTGGCCCATTTTCAGTGGAGACCAGAGGAGAAAAACTCCAATTTAACAACACAGTATACAGAAAAAGATATAAACTTGACAATGTAAGACAAATTTGCTTAATTAATAAAAGTGGAACAGTAAGACAGGTGGTGGACTAGATAATAGAAAGTATATATAATACAGAGTAAATGTAATTACAATTCAGAGGTAAACAGTTTATTTACATATTTACAAGAGGTAGATTAGTCATTAGGAGAGAGGTATAGAGAGTAAAATAACTTGTTTGTGTTTGAGGCATTGAGATTGTATGTGGGGTAGATAAGGGAGGGGTGTTGAAAGTTTAGGTTGGGGATTGGCAGGGACAGATCTTAGTGTTAAGTAGATGAATTTTACGTTTTTCTTTAAAGTGGGATGGGTGGATGATGGCACGTAAGTCTTTGGGAAGGTTGTTCCAAGCTTGGCTAGTTGAATATTTATATAGGAGTTTTCCTATTGTTTTTTTGGGTTGGTAAGTATGGAGTAGTAGTTGATTAGAGGAGCAGAGAGTACGACATGGAGAATAGCAAGAGATGAGGGAATTGAGAACATGACTGGAGGAAGGTTTGTAAAGAATGGTGTGTAGCATTTGAAGTTGGGATAGAAGCAGTACATGAGGGAACTCAAGCCATTGGAGAGAATTTAAAGATAGGCAGTGATGTGCATTACATGGGGCATTAGTGGCAAATCTAGCTATCTTATGATATGTTTGTTGGAGTTTATTTAAGGTTGTAGTTTGAAGGTTAGTGAATACAGGGGCTGCATAAGTGAGGGAGGGTAAGAGAAAGGCTTGGGCAAGGGAGAGTCTTGTGCTTGTTGTTAAGAATCTTTTGTTATAGTAAAGTAAGCCCAGTTTCTGGTGCGTCTTTTTTATACTTTGAAGTATATGCATATCAAATTTAAGTAATTTAATTTACATGCACACAGGCACAGACTTCCACAGGCATAGACTTGCACAGACAAGGCACAGACTGAAACACACACACACACACACATGCACACACACAAAATATGTATATACATGTGTTAATACACAAAGATAAATAAATAATTGCTCCATATGAAAGTCTTCCAGGCCGGTCAGGAATGAGGCTGGAGGTAATAGATGAACTACCAAATATATCTAGCATTAGATTAAGTACAGAAATTTTGTACTAAAGATTGTCAGTTCCACCTTTATATAGGCGGAAACAGCCCCAAGCTTATCCTCTTGGGTGGTTCATCATGAGAGCAAACCCTTGATTGTGGCAGCACTGAATGATGAACTAGACCTAGAGATCACATCCAGCTTATAGTATCTTGCAAAAGTGTTTAATGATACCCATATAAGCAGCTGCAAAAATGTCATCCAAGGATGCATTTTTGTAAAAGTTGAGACATCTAACGCTATATTTTTTTGTTTAAAACTTCCAAATGCTTTTATTCACCCCAAATAGTGCAACATCAAAAGAACAAAATTAATGCAACAGCACAAAAGGAATAAAAAATATCAAACGTATTCAAAGGTAAGAATAGCATTTAAGAATAAAGCCGAACTTAAATTAGATATTTTCTTAATTGCTGTAAATACTTTGGTGTAGTCAATTAAAACTCTGAATGTCTCTCTTGCATTTCCTTTCCTTTCCTATTACAGAAAATAAACCTTACTATAAAAGCAAGTCCTATGCAAAAAAAAATTACATATTGACAGATGTATTCAAATTATACAATCAATGATTTTTAGAGAATGAGCAAATTGTACATTAATTCCTGACTGGAAAACAAATTTTCTCTCACAGGGTGTTAATGTACAGTTAATGCCCACTGAAAAATTGAGTCCACCACTTCACGGCAGCATATTACAAAGCTCAAAAGGTAAGGAAGTTAACGACTGCCATTATTTTATATTCGCTACACAGAGTTTTGCTGTTTAGTAACAGTAAAATAAAAATAAGTTAAAAAAAATAGATGTGTGCGTGTGTTTATATTTCTGTTCATGTCAGAGATTGTGTGTGTGCTTCAATACATGAAAGTGGGAGTGTGTGTGCGTGTATAAGAGAGAGAGATGGCTTGTTCAGTGGCAGCAACAGCAGCAGTTAAAATTAAGAGGTATGCATCCCTCTCAAGCTGAGGTGTCTTCTGTGTGGAGTCTGATTGTCCTCCCTGTGGTCGCGTGGGTTTCCTCCGGGTGCTCCGGTTTCCTCCCACATCCCAAAGACATGCAGTAGGTGGATTGGACACTCTAAATTGGCCCTAGGTGTGAGTGTGTGCATGTGTGTGCCTTCTGTGGAAGGTTGGGCGCCGGGCTGGCAACTCGACACTGTAAAACTCCACTGCCAATCATGAGGGGACAGGTGATCCGCTGTGGCGACCCCTAACCGGGAAAAGCCGAAAGAAGAAGATGCATCCCTCTCAACCTCTTCACTCAGGAAATGTGGATAAAGCCTAAAATAAAAGGGGGATGTACAAAGACTCAAAAATAGGAAAAGATTTTAACATTACTGTTATAAAATTGCTACAATAAAATTATTTGTTTTAGCATGCATTTTCTGAAGGAAATAAAGTCTGAAACTCAATAGTATGTCATTTACTGATTTCAATCCCCAATGATTTGCCAGCAAAATAAATAATGGGTAACTGACCTAAAAGGGGAAAAAATCTTGGCATTCTTTGAAAATCTTATATTTTGGATGTAAAAACTTCCTCTAACATTATTTACATATACTACAGCAAATTTGAAACATCAAGCAGAGCAAATATTGAACATCCAAAATTTAAAAATAATAATACAGTAATAAAAATAAAAGTAAAATAAAATAACTTTATACACAGCCCACTAAGTGCAATAATGCCTTCCAGGATGTGTGTTACTGTGTAAATAACACCCTTTCAGGATTGTAGAGGCCCGATGCCTCTATCTTTACAAAGTAACGCACACCCTGTTGGGAATTATTGACAGCGTAATCAGTATATGTTTCTCAGCCCAAATAATGCACCCATGGAGCCAATTTTCTGATGAAGTTTGACTTCTGATTTATATCTATTGACTTTTCTTCGTTATTCATTAATTCAGTCATAAACCGTACGAGTTCTTCCAGTGTAGGATCCTAATTCTTCCATCTCATGAGCTTAGTAATGTTGGTGATGAAGAAATCAATCAAAATAGTGTGTTTCTTCAGTTAATATCGGATGTCCAGGATCTCCTTTACCATATGTTGAAGACTGACTTTAAGTACTCTTAACCTGCCACAGTGCCAGAAAATATATAGCCAATACCCCCACTTCTCTTGTTTGGCATATCCAGCATTAGATACTGGGTGTATTATAAATCCTCCCCAAGTCCTATAGTGTATAAAAATATTTATGCAGCATTTCCATGCAAAAATCCTGAATTTCCACAGCTTAGTTGGGGATTTTTTAAGTTATTCAGTACCAATTTCCACCCTTTCTCTGTCTATATTCAGTACCACTTTCCACCCTTTCTATGTCTATATTTAACAAGGTTTTCCAAAGCTACCTATGTTTCTTTACTACACTGGCTCGGATCCGGTATAATGCTTTATATGATTTTGTTACGACTGTGCTACGCAATTAACATACCTCCACATTTTTAAAAGCTCATGACCCTGAAGATTAATATGTGTTGTGCACTCCTTCTTGGGATAAAATGTTAAACAGTGGTTGAGCACTAGTATAAATCAAACTGCTTCCTCCCTATTGTCCAGTCTAGTACCTCTCCATATTCTATCAATTGACACTAGTATCTTAACCTCACTTTTTTCCCTGCTTCCACTTCCAGAAAAAAGTGCAATTTTGAGGACCAAGTAATGTAACACCAATTGGGACCAAGCCTAAATATAAAATGGGAACACGAACCTTAGTTAAAATTTCTTGTATATACTTCCCTAAATCATCATGTTGTGGTAGGGGACTAATAACCCATCCCAAACATAAAAAATTCACTCCCAATCAATTTGAATCTGTATGTTAACCACCTCCAACAGTCTTCTACAGTGCCTAGTAGATCAGATTCTGCAGCCTAATATATTCTGAGAGATGAGCTATGTACAGATACCTGAACAGGTCGATGACCCCAAAACCTCCATCACCCTTAGGTAAAATCACCTTATCCCATGTCACTCTTGAATGGTGCCCTTCCTGAATAAAATATCTCAATTTCTGTTTTAAATTTGTTAATAGCCATTGGGGGACACCTGGATTGAATGAGATGTACAGAACACACGAGTCAAAACAAAAAGTTGGAGGCCCTGAGCCTTCTGATCAAGATTTGTTACTAGGTTTCTCCATTTCTGGAATACAATTCCATAGAGGGCCCTTAAGTCTTTGAGATTTAAGTTTTGGTTTTGCTGCAGTGCTTCTATATACTAAGCACATAAATAGCGTCTATATTACATCGTCGAACTCACAGGAGTTTGAACGTTGTAATATCGAACCATGATGTTCAAAACCTAAGAATTACAAAAACATAGAACAGCGATTTTTTCCCAGGGGGAAAAAAAACACTTACACTTTAAACAAACTAATGTGGGGGGCTGTGCCCTCCACACCCCCCTACTTAAATATACCAACTCCGAGATTGCACCACAGTGGAGGAAATAGCAAAGCCCCGAAAACGGCCCACCAATTTTTTCCCTGGGAAAAAAAGAATTGGTGTGCCGTGGCTTCGCTAGTTCCATCTTTCTAACATTTGGGTTTGATCTTACAACGTTCGGACTCCTGTGAGTTCGACCTTGTAGTATAGCCCCCATAAATATTTCAATTTTTTTGTGCCCCACAGAAATGGAAACTGCTGGCTTAGTAACATTGTTGGGGTCTAATGAATGGAAATTGCTTAAATTAAAAACAAAAAAGAAACGCTACTGGCCAATAACTTTAATAAAGCTTTATTAACGTTATTGGCCAGTAGCATTGCTTTTTTGTTTTTATAAACTGCTTAAGTTCTAAACATACTCATTTTATAACCAGATACACCCCAAATTCAGTCAATATGTGTGGCATGTCTTCCTGTAGTCTGGTTAAACTTAACAAAAAATCATCTACAAACAATGATAAAAAGAAGTTAAATACTCACCATAACATTCCATATGTGTTGCCCACTTTCATTCTTCCTCCTCCTGTGGGTTCGGATCCAAACCTCAGATCAGACTCTGATGAGTTTTTTTTTTCTACAGCTTAGGCTCCAACCCTCAAGCTCCTCCCTTAACCATAATGCCCCCTCGAGCTCCTCCCTTAACCATAATGCCCGCCCCCCCCGTCCTTCAAATTACCTCAGATTAAGGTTTGCTGCAGCTGTATAAGCAAATACATAAAGGTATGGATAGAGAACTATCATAAGATAGACAGCAGATAGAACTAGGAGATCAAAAGGATCAGTGATTCCTAGAACACCTCTGCAAATCTTCCCAGAAGGGACAGGAAGATGGAAGGGCAAAGTGAGGAAGAATAAAAATGGGCAACAGAGATGGAACATTAAGTACATAGCTTCTTTATCTAATGTTGTCATTTTCATTCGTTCCTTAACCTGTGGGACAGAGTCCCCAGCTACAGTAACCTTGGTGGCCCTCGTGGAAGGATATTTTGGAGCATTGTGGAACCAAAAGTAGTCTTTCTTCTAGACACAATATCAAATTTGTAATGTGTGATAAAGGTATTGGAGTTCAACCATGTAGCAGCCTCACAAATGTCCTCTGTTGAAACTCTGGAGCAGAAGGCTTGAGATGTAGACAAGGACCTAGCAGAATAAGCTTTAACATGCCCAAGTAGAGGGATACATTTAGAAGAATATACGAGAGTTGCAATCTGTGATCCATTTAGATAAAGTGAGTTTTGAGATTTTGTTCTGTCCAAACAGAAAAGTAGCTCTCCATGGATATCTAGTAGGGGAACAGTGTATTTGCCTCTTGTTCTGAAAACTGGGGAAAATTTTCATAGCTTAATGACATGACTGATATTGTTTTCAGAGGCGACTCTGGGCAAAAAGGAAGGATTGGTGCACAAAATCACTCTGTCTTTATGAAAAATCAAATAAGGGAGTTTGGTTGACAATGCTTGTAATTAAGATACCCTTTTAGTCAAAGTAATGGCAACCAAAATGCCAGTTTTCCAGGAAAGATATTTCAAGTTTACCTTGGCTGAAGGTTCAAAAGGAGGTAGGAAAAGTGTGTGCAACATTATGGTTAAGTCCAAGGAGGAGTGGGGTCCTTTATATGAGGTCCAAGTAAAAAGGTGCCTGTGAGGAAGGTCTTGCACAGTTTAAATGAAACCATTAATTGTCCCCATTGTGATAATTTGAGATGGCTGTCAGTTGCACTTTAATAATAAAAAAAAAAAAAAAAAAAAAAAAAAAAAAAAAAAAAACTTACCCCATTTTGAAAAATTGAAGCAAGAAACTCCAAAACTGCAGGAATAGGGGCTGTAAAAGGATTCAAATATTTTTGATGTGCCCATATTGAAAATATCTCCCATTTACTTTTATAAATTTTTCGAGTAGACGCTTTATGTGAGGATATTAAAATCCGTTCAACTGGTAAAGAAAACCTGGTGTTTCTAGGCATCATTAGAATTGGAGAAACCATTTGGTCAGTTTTAATTCTGGAAGATCTGGGCGACTCTGCCCTCATGGGCGAGATAAATGATCTGGATGTGGCCAGAAGGGAGCAATGAAGATAAACTTGCTCTTCAACCTCTGTGCTTTCTGAAGAAATATGGGTATGAAGGGTGGCGGGGTAAGCATAAAGAAGAATGGTGGGCCAAATATGGACAAGATCATCTCTCGGTGACTGTCCCTGAGGAGGGATTAGGACAAAGAACCTGCTGCATTTATTGTTGAGGGGTGAAGCAAAGAGGTTGCAGCAAGACTGACCCCATATGTGGAAAATCATGTTTGCCACTAATTGATTTAGAGACCACTCGTGAGGCATCAGAATACCTCTGCTAAGCCTGTCGCCAGAATGCTGGATTTCCCTGGAATGTGCATTGCAACTAGGAAGTGGTTGGAAGAGGTCGCCTACTGCCAAACCCTCACTGCTTCTCGACATACAGGGAAAGATCGGTTTCCCCTCTGCTTGTTGATGTACCACAGACATACTGTCCTTTTCTATTCACAATAGTTCCTAGAGAAAGAAAGCTCTAAAATGCTTGCAATGCTACAAGCACAGCTCTCATGTCTAATGCACTAATATACAAACTGGTCTCCTGTGTCGACCATATGCCTTGGACCGTCCAACGCACGTAATGCCTCCCTCACACCTCAGCTGTGAAGTGTCTGTGGTCAAATGTGGCTTTGGGAGGAGGAAGTGCAAAAGGACGTCCCTGTTCAACTTCTTCCGAGTGAAGCCACCAGAGAAGCGAGTCCTTGCACATTCAGGACAATTTGATCAGATGATTTAGCAGACACAAAGGTAATCAGGACAATTTGATCAGATGAGTTAGCAGACACAAAGGTAATGACTAATTAACCACCAGAGTCCACTGAAGGATCCTCGTATGTATGCATGCTGTTGGAATCAAAGGTTATTGTGGCAGCCATCGAACCTAATGCTCTAAGGACTAGACTTGCTGGTGGTTTGGGAATGGCCAGAATTTGTTTGATATGTGACTTTAAGGTGTCTACCGTGCCTAGGAGGCAGATAGGCTAGGCAACTAGCTGTGTCTAAATGTGCTCCTATACTCTACTGGATGAAGCTGTGATTTCTGCATGTTGATCGTGATGCTCAGGGTAGGGGCTAGGTAAAGTAAATAGTCCCTGGCTTGTAGTAGTAGATGCCTGGTTGATGCAGTCAGGAGCCAATCATCTAAATACGGAAACATGTTGAATCCATGCAGTTTGGGAGCTGCTACTACCGCCATGTATTTGGTGAACACCCTAGGGGCTGTGGTGAGACCAAAGGGGAGTAACTCCGTTTATGGCTGGAGGCCAGTTATTATCAGTTCAGAGAAACTTTCTGGAACGCCTGTTCATTCTGAAGTGGTAGTACGCATCCTGAAAGTTGATTGGGCACATCCAGTCGTCCTTTCATAACAGTGGTAGAATGGCCTGAACCGTGGCCATCTGGAACATAACACAGTCTACTGATTTGTTTAGTAAGGTTAGGTCCAAGATTGGCCTTAGTTCCACTGTCTTCTTCTGCACTAAAAAGAACCCTGTGTAAATTCCATATCTGACTTGGTCTGGTGGCAGCTCTTGGATGACTTTCCTAGCAGCTTTGCAATTTGTAATGCTGCTTGCTCCCTCTGATTGGGTGGAACATTGAGGAGATTCTTTCTTGCTTTTGGTCTCTGGAAAAAATGGAATGGAATATCCTCTGGATATGAGCCTTTGCACTCAACAATCATTTGTGATGGCTAACCAGGCATCTGGATGCAAGGATAAGTGCCCCCTGACTGCTTCCAGAAAGGGACAGTTGGGTAACTTCTCAGGAGAGTTGATTCTGCAGACCCCCCTCTGCCGCGAGGGTGGCATCTACCATTATAGTTATTTCACCCTCTGCCTCAGGGGAAAAATCTCCCTGTGATTCCTGAAAAGGACCTTGAGAATTTTTGAACCATCATTTTTTACCACCACACTAATTCCTTGAGAAAGGTCTTTATGGGGTAGAAAAACTGATTCTGACAGCAGACAAGGTCTTTCCATCCTTGTCACTATGAGAGAGTGTCTCTAACAGTGGGGCCAAACAATGATGATCCATCAAAAGCAGCACTGATGAAGGATGCCTTGGTAGGTTCTGTGAAGTCACAGAGCAGCATCCAAGCACGATGCCTTATAGCAATGCCTGAACCAGCAACTTTAGAGTTGAAGACATTCCCTCAGATCCAACACCAATGCTTTGGCCCAGAGATCCATCGTGCTCCAAGACAGTCGGGGCCGATTGGATCAAACAAGATTTCAGAGCCGAGGAAAGAAGGGCCATTGGGTCGGACGCATCAACTATGATTACCTCTGGAACAGACTGCTCTGAAACTGGAGGTCGGATTGGAGAAGGAGTAATCCAAGGCACAAAGGTAGGATAGTGGCTCACGGATCCAGTCAGGGATGGAGCAGGCAAAACCCCCATCTGTATCTGCGTCCTGAGGACTTTCCTCATAATCCTGTCCACCTCTGCTTCAGAAAGGCTCCGGGAAAATCTGACAGAGGATGATGCGGAGGGAGGTCTGGAAGACGTCTTTGGAGTTCCTTGAAGAAAGGGAGACCTCATAGTAGGAGATAGGACCTCTAGGGAGGACTAGCAGTTCGGCACCAAGGAGGTGAACCTGAACCAGCTGCCCTGGAGCTACCTTCTGCCATATGTAAGATTAGCCTTATGGATGTGTTAGAGACAGACTGTAAGGTTGACAATCTAGAGGAAACGATTTTCTGCTCCTCTGCAAACATGGATCCTGGGGTAGAGCTAGACAGCTCCTTAATTAGGTCCCTCTGTAGTCTGGTGAAGTGTGCCAGGTAATTTAGCAATCGCAATGCAAAAGTCACTAAGGCATACACCCACTTCCCAAATCTGTCCAAAGCTCTAGACTTCATGTTAGAGGGACAGACAGAGGAGCTCTGTTCGACCAGCTCATTTTTAGTGGCTGCCGCAACAACCACAGCATCTACTTGTCCGGTATTGCCTATATGATGGGTCACTAAGGATTTTGTCAGCTCTCTTTGGAATGGGCTCCACAGTGTCTGACTTCTTCCATGCCTTGTGGGAAACACGGTCAATAAGGTCATCTGCGGGGGAGGGACACCCAAGATGTAGATGGGTCAGACACAAAAGCCTCCCAAAACACCAACTCTTCTGATGAAGGGCTTTGGGTAGACCATCCACCTCTTTGGCACAGGACTTCAAGGATGTCTCTCAAGGAATCAGCGTCCAGTGGAGATCTTGGGGACCCTTCCCTTCAAAGACAAAGTCTTCTGTCAGTGATTCCTGAGGGGAAACCAACTGCATCCTCTTGCACAATCCCTTTCAAGATATCTCCTCAGTGGGATGTTCCTGGGAGGTGTCTGAACTTCTTAGGGTCAGGCTGTCCATGACGTAGAGAAGCAGACTCCAGCGCAGAAATAGGAACAGGAGTAGGACCCAAAGAAGGTAGAGCTGAAGAAATTCTCAGCTGGGAGAATAACCTTTTCACCACTTCGAATGCAGAAGGATCTGAAGAGGCCATCAGCAGTCTCTCCTGAGCCAAGGCTCCAGGAGCAGACGACTCTAAATCCTCACAGATCCCCTGCCCCAAAAGGGGAGTCCGATCAGAGTTGTCAAGAGTAGAAGCTCAGAAGGAAAGCGACTGCTCTGAATACTTTAGAGTTGAAGACATTCCCTCAGATCCAACACCAATGCTTTGGCCCAGAGATCCATCGTGCTCCAAGACAGTCGGGGCCGATTGGATCAAACAAGATTTCAGAGCCGAGGAAGGAAGGGCCATTGGGTCGGACGCATCAACTATGGTTACCTCTGGAACAGACTGCTCTGAAACTGGAGGTCGGATTGGAGAATGAGTAATCCAAGGTACAAAGGTAGGATAGTGGCTCACAGATCCACAGTCAGGGATGGAGCAGGCAAAACCCCCATCTGTATCTGCGTCCTGAGGACTTTCCTCATAATCCTGTCCACCTCCGCTTCAGAAAGGCTCCGGGAAAATCTGACAGAGGACGATGCGGAGGGAGGTCTGAAAGACGTCTTTGGAGTTCCTTGAAGAAAGGGAGATCTCATAGTAGGAGATAGGACCTCTAGGGAGGGACTAGCAGTTCGGCACCAAGGAGGTGATTATAATGTTTGTGTCGGATCCAAAGGCCTGGGATCCGACAGTTTCATAGTCCTGGCAGCTGGCTCAGAAGTAGCTCTTTTTTGCAGAGACTGGGCAGGTTCTTCTGCGCTCCCTGGGCACCTTATCTTTCCCTGTAGTGGTTTGAGCCCCCGATTCTCTAGATGGACCAGCAACAGAAGTGGGCAGGGGAAGAAGACTCTTGATAAACTTGTTGTGGCATTCCACAAGAGCACAGGCATTAAAACTCGAACAAATATCACAACTCACATCCAAATGACTGGGCCCTAAACAGTAAACATACTCCCTGTCGGCATCAGACTGAGGAATCTTGTGCCCACAGGAAATACATTTTTTGAACCCAACAGGCTTGTTTGGTTTACCAGCCATAATCAGAATTTAACAACAACAAAAAAAAAAAGTTTTAAGGAGAGAAAGAGTCTTTTTTTTTATTTTTTTTTAGTATAAAAGGAATATAAGAAAGACAACCACCAACAATGATAGGGAGAGATATACCCAAAGGTATAAAAGGATCTAATTAACTAAATAGGAAAACCAAAAAATAATAAAAAAAGATTGTAGAAGGGCAAGAAAGGGTGATGGAATACAAATAAGTGCTAGAAAAAGAATGAAATTTGTTTTAAATCACACATGACCCACAAGGCGCTACGAGAGAAAAATCCCAGCTTTCTAAAAGGACGGCAAAGTAGAGCTGAGGTAATCTGGAGGACAGGGACATTATGGGAAAGGGAGGAGTTCAAGAGTTGGATCCTAAACTATAAATAAGCGATTGAGCCAGATCCGATGTTTGGATCTGAACCCACAGGTTGAGGAACGAATGAAAATTACATCATCAGATTTTAAGATATAGAGACGCCCATTCCCATCCCCATACCTCAGCTAAAAGCTCAAAGTAGACAGCAAAGAGCAGTGGGGAAAGTTGGTAATCCTGGGGAGTATCTATGAAAACAGAACTCAGAAAACTTAACAGAGATCTTAACTTGTGCCATACCCCCATAAATAATTTTGTACTAGGTTCATAGGACAATACTTGGCTATTGGCCCGGAGGCCCTTACAAGCCTAGCCAAGAATTTCACCCATGTTCCCACAAAGTCAGCACCTGTTTTCCCTGTCCAGCAGGGACACAGGTGGGATCACAGGGGTATATTTTCTGTTTCCCATCCAGTCGTCCAGATTCCTCTTAATGAGGGCTAGTGAGGTACTATGACATGGAGAGGAAGTCTATTCCACAGATGGGGGAGTCGCTGGGACACAAATCTATCCCGCTAGCAAGGTCTATTAGCGTCACAGACTAGGTTGAGACTTTGCGAATGGGTTGCGCAAGTGGAGTTTGACTTACGGATATGCAGCAACTCCAATAAGGTTGAGTATGACATGGCCTTGCGTGCCAGACACAAGTCACCTCTGAGCAGTCTGTATGAGACTGAGTAGAGGGACAGGGCTTTTAGCCTAAATGTATAGGATAGGTGTTTGAGACCCTGGATTCTCCTGGTCAGGAACCTCTGTGGTCTCTCCAACTGCTGCATGTGCTTGGCAAGGTACATGCCGAAGGGGGCACTGTACTCGACAATGGGTCTGATAAGGGAGGAGTACAGGGATGTTATGACCTCCTTGTTCCTGGATGAAACACCCCTACTTATGAGGTGGGCCATGTAGAAAGCCTTCCGTACAATGGAGGCAACATGGTGGTCAAAAAATTAGAGTAACAAATTCCTGTGGAAAATTAATTTTTCTTATAACTACAAACAGAAAGTCCCAACCCAGGAGGACAAAGCCCTTTTCAGTATCTAAGATTACAAAAATTAATGGGAGACATGCACACTCTGTCTTATGTGCTATTACGTTCATCTGAGTTATATTGTTTATGGTACTATGGCCTGTCAGAACTCCACAATGGTATGGATATATTAAACTAGGTAAAAAAAAAAAATTACTCTTTTTGCCAAAATGAATATGAAAACTTTGCAATAATAGTTTACAACTAAAATTGGCCTACAGGAGAAAAGTAAGAGAATCTTTATCCCTCTTGGGAATAGCTGACATAAGTTGCTTCCAAGATGAAAGTGGGTCTTGTCTCATCAATAGTGTAATCCAGAACAGCTAACCAAAGCTCTTAAATAGGGGGTCCAGGCCAACACCCCAAAAAACTGGTACACCATCTGAGCTCAGAGATTTTTTTCTTTTCTTGATTCTGAAAGGAAATGTTTATTCATCTGAGGTTATTGGGGAAGCAGTGCTTGGCTTTGTTGTGGACTCTTGATCCCTGGGCTTAAACCTTACATATATTGCTGGACTGTTACAGACCATTACGTTAATTTGTGATCCTCCATATACAATTTTGAATTATAATCTCTGAACACTCCTAAAGTCTCTTCTGTGATTTGCTAGTAGTTCAGCGTCCAACACCTTTATTCACTCTGTTAACCTGAAAACCTTTTGATGTCTCAAAAACAGTGAAGTATGTAGCGTTTCCTGGGGAAGCCAGTACAAAAGTACTTTTGAGAGCCACTCTAAAGCCTTGTCATCCAGAAATTTCTGAACTTCTCTTTCAAGAGTTTAGTGGAGTTCTCTGGTTTTGGGTTACTGTATTCATATTTATTTAAAGTATCTGCATCAGGTTAACATTCTTTCTATACATTTCATACTTTTCTTGTATATTCCATATGCTTTGTTTAAAAAAAAAAGTTCCTTAAAAGTATCCCAATTATTAAATGTTCTTCCCTTGCCTAAAAAATCTACTGTATTTTTTCTGTACCTAACCTTTAAATTTAAGGACTTCTAACAAAGGAAACTCAGTGCTGGATTCCAGTTTGCTCAATCTCTAGATGAATTTTATGCATTAGTGCATGGTCTTCTAGCAACAGCCCCTGGTTAATGTTCTAAGTGGATACACTTGTTCTGCTAACATATATTCTGTTATTGACCAGATCCCAGTTTTCAATGAATAAAAAGTACATCCTGGATTGCCTTCAGTGCTGCCTTACATCAACTAGCCCAATCTAAGCAATGTATGTTTCCACTAATTTGCCAATCTTTGTTAATCTATCTCTTTTAGGTTCTACACTAATATTTTTATTGCTACCAAATTCCAGTCTCCAGCAAAAAGGATAAATCCTTCCAAATATCTGCTAGTTTGTTACTTTAATATGCAAGTCTACTGTTTCACTATGATTGCTTGAGGGGATCTTCGTTCATCCTACAGTCTCGAAGGGGCACTATGCACTCTACTTTGATTGTGTCTGCTGGCATGTTTGTCCATTTAGCCAACTGTGTTTGGGTGAAAGTCGCACAGTTTCTACCCTGAAACCCTTCAGGGCACCCCATTTAAAGGGATATTTTTACACCTGGCTCTACTAACTCAGAGTTAGAATACCATGTAGTTTAGTCATGTTTCAAGTAAACAACTTGGGATTTTAGCTCAACAGTTTCATCAATCAGCGATTGCAAAATATCCAAATACTCAGTAAGAGTTTTGTTCCATCTCATTCAACCAATTACCATTTTACTCATAGTCCTGAATTGTCTCGTTCATTTCCTTAACCTCAGCAAATGTATGAAGAGAAACAGTTTTCTTCTCTTGGGAGAGTTCCACAGAGTCTGATTTGCCCACTATTGTTGGAGATGAAAAAACCATTCTTCTGAGGCTGCTAGCTCTGGAAGAAAGGGTGAAGTTCACTTTATGGGGAGCTTTCTTCCATTTTTATCCATAAAGGCATTTTACAAATTGCTATAGATTGATTTATCAAGTCTACATTTGTGTTGCCTTTTTTATTTCAAAACTTGGGCTGAATGGGACAGGAAATTAGCTTCCTATTCATGAACCATCAAACCAAAGTCCCCTAAACTGTAGAAGATTTGTAGTATCTTAAATAAGACTGAATACAAGAAACCACTTGTACAAGGTTAGTTTGGAGACTGCAGCATCTAACTTATTTTTACAGAAAAGCTGCTACAAGCTGGAAATCTTTTGAACAGACATTTTGTCAATGTAAATATTTCAGTTGTCTATAAATATTAATGCAGTGCAGCAAATATTCACTTGCTTGAAGAGTTGGGAAAAAGCATACCAATTAACTAAAATGATTCAAAATGGTCTTCATTATTACCTCAGGGATATAAAAAGGATGATTTCTCATGGATATCAGCTTTGTTGACAACCAGCTAAGAATAATTCAATGAGGCCTGAAGCTCTGTAATTCTTTTGCTCGATTCATCTGTAGCTAAAAAACAAAATCTTGCAAAACACAAATATAAGGTATGTTGTAGCAGCCAATTCAAATGGTGATGGTGGTGTCAAATCTAGTATGAAGCGGAGGTCCTAACGGGGAAATGAAGTACTGGCCAACAGCTGTAAAAGCAAGGAGACATTGAGGAGTTGTGTACAAAACATTAGTGATGCTAGAAACAAGGAATTAGCGCCCCAGTGAAAATAAGAGATGGCTGTTATATAAACTGTCTAAAGAATAACACTGAAGTCCTCAGTTAAAACATTTTTGCCAAATAGTCAAGAATGTTTGGCACTATGTCTGCACTAGTGGTGTACAGAGGAAAGCCCAACTATAGCCCAGGTGTCCAGAATATGAATACCAGCTCAGATACTTGTTGGCACAGACAGGAAGGATGGACATGCCCATTCTTGAGGAATATGTTAGTGTACATGCTCATGGCAAACTTGCATGGTTTGGTTTCACTGGTGGAGACCAGGATAAGAACTGAATGGTGCTACGTGAGAGTGGGTGAGATATCTTGCTGATGCCTTTGTGGAAGTCAGGGACATTTTGGTGCTGATGCCCATTGCAGTCCCTGTCCACTGCACTCCCTCCCCAACAGGCATTCTCCAGAATGTCTCCATCTTCTTGCTGGCCCTGAATGTGGTCACAAGTTTAAGAATGGGGGCAGGGCTTGCAAGGCCCCCCAAAGATATGGGGGCAGGGCTTGCAACAGGGCTTGCAAGGCCCCTCAAATATATAGGGGCAGGGCTTGCAAGGCCCCCTCAAAGATATAGGGGCAGGGCTTGCAAGGCCCCCCAAAGATATGGGGGTAGGGCTTGTAAGGCCCCCCAAAGATATGGGGGCAGATGAAGGACAGGCACTCAGAGTAGATGGTAGTCAGCTATGAAGGAGCTAAAAATAACCAAAAAACAAAGGAATGACTGGCACTGAAATTATAAATGAATTTAACCTATGTAATGTAGCACAAAATTAAAACCAAGTCTACTTGAGCTTAAGGTCCGTCCCCCGTCCCCCCCACTTAGATTACATCTGTCAGCAGGAGCTAGTATTTGGACCACTCTTTCAAGGTGAGAAATGTTCCTAGCCATCACTGAAAGTTAAGAAACCATACAATCAACCAGAAGGACTAAAGATTCAGGTCAGGTTTGTCAGAAGGGTATCACAGAAGACTCTTTGATGGTCTCACATGTAGAAAATGTCCAGAAAAGAGGCAACAGAAGAGGAAAAATGTTATGTACTCACCATAACTTTCCATCGTCAAAAGTTATGTACTCACCATAAAACTTTCCACCCTCAAAAATTCTGGTCCACTATAAACTCGATACTTCTACCAGGGAAATCTGCAATCCCTATACCAGCTACAGCTAATAACCTTGATAATATCCCAACTTAGTTTAACAAATATTTCATCAAAACAGTTCAGACCCTTACAGGAACCCAAACTAAAAGTAACTGCAGCGACTTACCCACCACCCTAGACAACACAAACACACGATGAAAACTCCCACTTCTGCCTATACTCAGTCCCAGTCAAATCCATATTAAAGCTCCGCCATAAACTTAAAACAACCACCCTAGCTGCAGACAAATTACCAGCTGAATACCTACAGCTAGATGCAGACACTATAGCCCATGCTGTTGCTATTCTAATAGACCAATATCAAGAGTGCAAGGTACCTACTATATGGAAAATCTCCTGCATAATACCACTGCACAAGGGAGGCAACTCCTTAGAATTAAACAACTATCAACCTATTGCTATTTTATCTCCCTTATCAAAAAATACTTGAAAGAGTTGTTCACACACAACTAATGAACTACCTTCTAAAAACAATCTCTTATCCAAACATCAGCATGGATTCAGACCCTTCCACAGCACCACCACAGCTATAATATCCTTTACCAACACAATCAACCACAACAGAAACAAGGGACAACTAGCGTCAGCCATTTTTCTAGACCTGTCCAAAGCTTTTGATATGGTCAGCCATAATAAACTCCTTCATACACTATCCAACCTAAACATTAGCACCCCCTCTACCTCATGGTTTAAAAACTACCTATCAGGGTGCCAAACAAGCAGTATTATGGCAGAATCAACTATCCCCTCTCCTACCAGTATCCGTAGGAGTCCCTCAGGGCTATAAACTTGGCCCACTACTCTTCTCTCTGTTTACTCAGCAGCTCTCTACCTCCACACCCAATGCCTCAGTAGTTCAATAATGCTGATGAGACCACCCCCATTTGTGCAGCCCACACATTACCTCCAACTCCCTAACCCAAAACTGCTTCTCACTAGCCGAGACCGGGTTCACTAATTCCCAGCTTATCCTAAACCCAAACAAAACAGAATTTCTTATTTTTGGACCTTGTAAATCCCTCCCATGTGACAACTTTACCATAATGTCCAAGAACAATACTAAGATCACCCCCACTTCCCACATGGTGAACTGTCCACTCTACCATGTATGATCCACACACTTAGGTGTAGAAATAGACAACAATCTCAGATTTGATATGCATATAGCCCAAACTATCAAGAAAGTTCACAAAAAACTCGGGCTCCTCTATTGGAACAAACCATTTTTCACTAGACAAACTAAAATCTACTATACCCAGGACACACCGGTTGTCCACCCTCCTCTACGCTACCCGAATACTGACCAACCTCCATAAGTCTGACCTAAACAAACTAGAATCTTGTTATAACAAGATAGCTAGATTTGCTACAGAATCCCCATATAGGACCCATCACTGTGTAGCACTCAAGCAACTAAATTGGCTAGAGCTGACTCTACTGAAACTCAACAAATTATTTTATTTTTATTTTACATTTGTTGACTGGGTTTGTCTGACTGACCTGAAGAGCCCTTTTTCAGCAGAGGCCCAGGAAGAAAAATTCCAACATATTATGCTAATTTTAGCATTAAACAGCAATGTTACAGGATTATTACAAGGCATTAAGTAGCAATACAATGTTATACAGTGTCAATACTCAGGAGTACAGCAAAGCTCTTTCAAGATGTAAAAAAGAAATAATATGTCATTAAGATGAATATAATTTTGGGGGTAAGTGGTTACAAAAACCCAGTTTTATCATAATGTAGTTGCATGAAGGCAAGACAATAACAATAGAATGTTTCTCTGAGACAATTTGTTAATAGGTTTTAGAAGACAGTAGAAAGAGTAGTCAAGGAAGATTGGAGGGAGCTAGCGAGAAGAGTGAGTTAAGGGCAGAAAGTAGATTAAGGTATGAGAAGTGGGGGATGTTAAGGAGGGAGAGTGCAGTGGCAGGACCAGGGACTTTTAAAGTGCTCTTTGGTGGCTATCTTAAATTGTTTAGGATGTGTAAGGGTCCTGATTTCTAGTGGGACCCTATTCCAGTCAATAGTGGGGTGATAGCTGTACATGCTGCATCCAAATTTAGACTTGGATTTGTAGTAGGTCTTAGTTAGAGCTTCGGAGAGGTCTGGAGGGAGAATAATGGGAGATGAGAGGGGATAGTGCCGGGCAGTAGGAAGGCTGGTATAGGATAGACTGGATGATGTGAAGCTGAGAGAGAAGAAGCTGGTGGGGTAATTCAAGCCAGTTTAGTTGTTTAGAGAGAGACAGTGATGGGATTTGTAGGCTTGTTGGGCAACAAATCTACCTTGTTATAGGTAGATTCGAGTTTGGTCAGGAGTGTTGAGTTAAGATTTGTGAGAATTTAAGAGTTGTACATTAGACTGGGTAGAAGGTAGGTAAGAGAAAGAGAGAGTAATCTCGGCTTCAGAGGTAAGGAATTACTTGTTACGATAAAGGAGCCCTAGTTTTGAATGAGTCTTTTTGATACAGTTATTAACATACAAGTCAAATTTAAGCTGATTGTTGATGGTTACGCCTAAGAGCTTAAGTGCTGGATTCTAACTGAATGGGAGTGTTATTAAGGGACTGTACGGAGAAGGGTTTAATATTGTTGAAATTTTTAGGTAGGAAGAGTAACAGCTTTGTTTTTTTAGGGTTAAGGACGAGCTGGTTGTTGGACAGCCATGTTTCGATTAAGTTAAAAGATGCCTGAGTTGCTGAGAAGAGCTTAGAGGGAGAGTTGGCTATAATGATGACTGTAGTCTCATCTGCGTATTGCACTAAAGATAACAGAGGACAGGAGGTATAGAGCTGACACAAGCTATACTACTACCCAACTAAAACCCCAGAACGCTAAAACCTAGTTACACATATTAGCAACAAGAACCTGAAGATCTAGTACCCAGAACCACTTTTGATGTCAAACATAATAATGAAGCTGGGAAATCTCTCTTCAGCTACTCTATCTAAAAAGCAGGTAATACACTACCTAGCTACCTGACCTCCAATACCTCCACTGCACAATTCAAAAAACTCAAGGCACACTTTAGGAATAAGAAGTTATGTACCTACCATAACGTTCCATGTTAGTTGTCTTCTCTCGCCTTCTTTCTTGCTTGATGGGTTCGGAGCCGATCCCTCGGCTCCGACTCGGCACTTGCTAAGCTCGAGAGTCACTTTTACCAGCTCGAGGCAGCCCCATATCCCATGATGCAAGGCGGTAAGTACCCAGATCTCGTTTGCTGACAAAGGGCAATAGCACCAAGCATAAAATACTTCCCAAAGGAAGAAAGAAAACTTACAGATGGAAGAAGGACCAGGTCTGAATGGTCTTCAGCATAACAGTTTCTTATACAAGGTCTGTCCAGGCCAGGGGAAGGAGGGAGGGTCGCAAGAAAGAAGGCGAGAGAAGACAACTAACATGGAACGTTATGGTAGGTACATAACTTCTTAATGTTAAGTTGTCAATCTCGCCTTCATTCTTGCTTGATGGGACCGTCCCTAGCACCTCTATCCTGGGTGGCTCAATGGAACAAACTCTTGAGGACTGTAGAGCCAAAACTGGCTCTGTCCCTGGAGGCCAAGTCCAATTTGTAATGGGAAACAAAAGTGTGAGGAGTGGCCCAAGTGGCCGCTGCACAAATAGTGTCTAAAGGAAGTCTAGCTTGAAAGGCTGTAGAAGTAGCTAAGCTCCTAGTTGAATGTGCTTTAGGTTTTGAGCACAGCTGTTTTCCCCTGAGCAGATAAATTTCAGAGATGACCGAAGAAAGCCATCTGGACAAGGTCACTTTAGAAACAGGAAGGCCTTTTTTATTATCCGCATAGGAAACAAAAAGTTGATCAGATTTTCTAAATTTTTTTGTTCTGTCCAAATAATATCTAAGTTGACGGTGGACATCAAGATAATGTAGCTTTTGTTCAGCTCTATCTGAATAGTTAGGGAAAAATACAGGGAGATCAATGGATTGATTCAGATTGTTCTGAGAAGTGACCTTAGGTAAAAAGGTTGGATTAGTTCTCAAAGATACTCTGTCTTTGTGAAAAACCAAATAGGGGGGTCGAACCGAAAGAGCATGAAGTTCAGACACCCTCCTGGCAGATGTAATAGCCACTAGGAATAAAGTTTTCCAAGAAAGATATTTCAGGGAACAAGAAACAGCTGGCTCGAAGGGGGGAAGAATCAAGGATGTCAGCACTAAATTTAGATCCCACTGAGGAGGAGGATTCCTGATTGGAGGCTTTAGTAGGAAAATTCCTTTCAAGAAGGCCCTGCAGAGCCTATGGGACATAATATTATGATCTGCTATCCCGACATGAAAATTGGAAATAGCAGCCAATTGAACTCTGACTGTGGAAAAAGAGGAGCCTGCATGAAAAATCTCTGCTAAGAAGTCCAGGACTGCCTGAACAGGGGCAGTAAAAGGATCAATATTTTGGGCCTTAGCCCAATAAGAGAAACGTTTCCATTTGCTTGTATAAATCCTCCTGGTAGAGGATTTTAGCGAAGCTACTATGATGTCTCTAACTGGGTTAGAGATCAAAGGAAGCCTGGCTAAGGAAGGAAGTGGAGCAACCATGCTGTGAGGTTGAGAGAAGGGATTGACCGGTGCAGCTGACCCGATTGGTGAATCAGAAGATCTGGCACTGGGTCCAGATGCCACGGCTGCACCAAAAGGTGATGATGGAGGAACGGAACCAAACTTGTCGAGGCCAGTAAGGGGCAATGAGGATCAATTTGGCTCTCAAAGCGGTAGCTTTCTGGATCACCTGAGGGATCAGAGGAAATGGAGGAAGGCATAAAGAAGTCCCTGGGGCCAATCCTGGGTCAGAGCGTCTCTGGGGGATGGCCTGATAGAGGAAGAGGCTGAAGAAGTCTGGACATTTGCTGTTTTGGGGAGTAGCAAAAGATCGCAACATGGACGACCCCATTCCAGAAAAATCTCTTCCGCTATAGATTGCTTGAGAGACCACTCGTGAGGCATGAGGATAGCTCTGCTCAATCTGTCCGCTACAATGTTGGTTTTCCCAGGGATATGCGTTGCTACCAGAAACCGTGAGAGGAGATCGCCCATTGCCATAGTCTGAGCTTCTCGACACAAGGGGTAGGACTTGGTTCCGCCCTGTTTGTTGATATACCAAACTACAGACATGGTGTCTGTGTGGACTGCAATTGTCCCTACGGGAAGAAAGTCGTTGAGGGCTTGCAACGTTAAAAGCACTGCTCTCATCTCCAGGACATTTATGTGCAGATGGTACTCGACCGGCTGCCACGTCCCATGAACCATCGTGCCCTGATAATGACCCCCCCCACCCGATCAGGGAGGCATACGTGGTGACAGTGGCTATCGGGATGGGGTACAAAGTACCTGCCTTGGTGAACCTGAGGCGATGTGATCCACCAAGCAAGATGCTCTTTGCATGTCTGTGTCACCAGAATCTGGTGACGCATTGGAAGTTGCTGGTATGACCATTGTGTGAACAGCATCCACTGAAGAAGGCGCATGTAGAATCGAGCCAGGGAAGAAGAGTAATGGCCGCAGCCATGAGACCTAATACCTTTAGAACCATTCTGGCCTGTACTTTCTTGCTGGCCAGAATGATCCTGACATGACTCTGAATGTCTGAAACTCTTTGTTCTGTAAGGGTAGCTGACATCCGAACAGTGTTTAAGTTTGCGCCTATGAAGGTAATAGACTGGCAGGGCGATAAGGATGACTTTTCAAGTTGATTGAGATGCCCAAATGAGAACAAAGGTCTATTGTGTAATCCCTGGCTTGTATAAGCTGATGCCTGGTGGTGGCTGACAGGAGCCAGTCGTCGAGATACAGAAACACCTGGAATCCTTGACGTCTCAGGTGAGCCGTGACCACTGCCATGCATTTGGTGAACACTCTGGGGGCTGTAGTGAGACCAAAGGGCAGGGCTCTGAACTGGAAATGACTGGACCCCAGCCGAAAGCGGAGAAATCTCCTGGAGCGTCTGTGAATTTTGATGTGATAGTGCGATCCTGAAGATCTATTGAGCACATCCAGTTGTCCTTCTGTAAGAAGGGCAGAATTGACTGAAGAGTGACCATTCGAATCTTGTCTTCCTGACAGACTTGTTGAGTCTGCTGAGATCCAATATTGGTCTCCAGTCTCCCGTCTTTTGGGGACCAAAAGAACCTTGAGTAGATTCCGGCTCTGAATGGTCTATTGTAACTGGCTGAATGGCTCTTTTTGCAGTAGTTTTGAGATTTCTGACTCTGCAATCTCCTTAGACCGGGTGGTACATCTGGAAGGGAACTTGAGGGAAGGGACTTTCCTCGAAAGGAATTATGTAACCCTTGGATATGATCGACTGTACCCATCTGTCTTGAGTGAGGGAATGCCAGGCTTCTGGGTACAGAGATAATCTTCCCCCGACTGCCTCCAAGGTGGGACAGCCGGGCAACACCTCAAGGCATGCTGAAAGGGCTTATCAGAGAGGCTCCCTGTTCCCCTGGTTCTTGGACCCCTCTGCCTCTAGAGCGTCTATTGTTGTTACCCCTCTGCCTCTAGGGGTAAACTGACCACGTGAATCCGGCGTGACTCCTTGGGATTTACGGAACCACATTTTCCCACCTTTCTGTCCTTTGGGATAAGGCCTAGAAGGGGTGGAAAACGGACTCCAACAGCAGAAAGAGTCTTGCCGTCCTGTTCGCACCTGGTCAAGGTTTCCTTCACCTGAGGGCCAAACAAAGCTGACCCATCAAAGGGAGAATTTGTGAAGGACGCCTTAAAGGGATCCAAAATCACATAGCCGCATCCAGGCTTGGCGTCTAAGAGCCACACCTGTACCTGCGGCTCTACTCGCTCCATCCGCAGCATAAGATATTAGCCGCATGGAGGAGTTTGCAATGGAATTGAGGGTTCCTAGCTGCGAAGCAATTTTTCTTGAGCCCCTGCAGCTGTAGGATCCTGAACTACTTCACATAGCTCCTTAAGGATATCCCTCTGGAGTCTGGTGAAGTGACAAAGGTAATTCAGCGAGCATAGCAAAGGTCGCTGAGGAAAACATCCGCTTACCGTACCTCTCCATGGTCCTAGAGTCCTTATTAGGACGATGGACCGCTACGGACGGCTCTGCAAGTTCCTTTCTGCCGGCCGCAGCCACCACCATGGCATCAGCGGGACACCCTTAGTAAGGAATTGTTTGTCACAGGGGCAGTGATAAATTTTGAAGGCCTCCTAGGGACTGGCTCTACAGAGTCAGGAGCTGCCCACTTCGTGCAATAACCTGCATAAGGGGTCGAAGGCGGAGACACCCAGGAGGTGGAGGGCCGAGATCCAAACGCCTCTAGGTATACTGACTCATCCTCAGAGGGATTGTTGGTGGGCCAGTTTCCCCTCTGTTTCAGGAGTTCTAGGATGTCTGAGAAGGAGACATCCTCAGAGGGGATCTAGGGGATCCCTCTGACTCATCAAAGTCAGTATCCAAGTGACAGACTCGGGGAGTCTACATGCTTCCTCTTACAAGTCCTCTTCCTAGGAGGATCTCCCGAAACATCAGGAGAATCCTCGGAAGAGGGGAAATTCCCAATGGGGAAACCTGAGGCGGAGGACCTCTGGGTCCTGTAGCAAGAGAAGTGGCAGAGATGTCAACAGGTACTATAGAGGGAGGAGCTACGGAACAGACTGCTGACTGATACCAGTGGCCAGTACACTCTTCATCACCTCGAATGCTCCTCCCAGGCAGGTCCGAGAGAACCCGCTCGAAGAGCTAGGAACTCCAGGGACCACCGAAGGGAAGTCTCCGAGGCAGATGTCGGAGCCGAGCTCACCAAGGCCGAGGCTCCAAGGGAAGAGCGGGTTGGACAAGGGTCCGATGCCACTCACCCCTCGGAGGAGACCATGGAAGCCCGACCACGAATCCCTCTAAGGAAGGTCTCAAGAGGAGATAAGAGTAGAGGCTGAAGGAACAGAAGGGGGTATCCGTCCTCCAGCCGTAGCAGTAACCATTCCCGAAGACTCCAACTCCAAGCTCTGGGGTAGAGTTGAAGGAGGAACTGTAACGGGGTGTGGACCAACAGTCATCTGTTGAGACGGACTATGTAACATTTGGGCCAGTACCTGTGACTTAAGTAATCTACTGACCACTCTCTCTAGGTCATGATCTGACAATCTGGATGACCTTGAAGATCGGCTCCGATGGCTCCGTTCCGATAGAAGAGGTGAAGCCGGAGCCGGAAGGATCGGCTCCAACAAAGGAGACCCCGACCTTTTCCGGGAATGCCCCACCGGAGCCGATACCATAGATCCTGTCGGAGCCGACCTCGGAGCCGACAGGAAACCTCGATGTATCGGCTCCAGCCGGAGCCGATACAGCCACCAAAGTAACAGTGTCGGAGCCGATCGGAGCCGACACCGATGCCTGTGCCACATGGGTGTCGGAACCGATCGGAGCCGACAATCGAAGTGGTCGATACAGATTCGGCACCGATAGCCATCGGTGCCGAAGGCTGTTAAGCCAGAATCGGCTCCAGCCGAGCGATCTCGACTCGAACGAGTCGGAGCCGAGGCCGCAGGCTTAGAGACAGAAGCCTGGGCCTTGGAAGATTTAACTGATTTTGGAGCCGACTTAGCCGGAGAGCCCTCCGGCTTAAGAAGGCCCCTAAGAATCAGTTTATTGCGTCTTTCCTGCAGGACTCTCTGGCTGAAGGAATGACAAATAGCACAGGAGTCCTGCAGGTGAAGAGGCCCCAGGCAATACAGGCAAGAAGTGTGACCGTCTGTCAGAGACATCTTCTGACAGCACGAGTCACACTTCTTAAAACCTGAGACCCTCTCCTTTGACATGGTGCTAAAACACACACACACACCAGTCAAAACTTAAATTAAAGAAAATACCAAAAGGGATTCCTAAAATAAACACACACACCCTAACAGGGAGGGATGGGATGGGTAAAATTTGACTAAAAATATTAAGGAGACAGGGATTTTCTGTCAGGAAAACTAAATAACTAACTTATAACTAATAAAGAGTTTTTAACAAAAAGGGGCTTGAATATTAGTAAAGTGAATCACTTACCAGGAGCTGGTAAAAGGAGGACCTCATAAGCGAAGCGGCAAACGAGATCTGGGTACTTACCGCCTTGCATCATGGGATATGGGGCTGCCTCGAGCTGGTAAAAGTGACTCTCGAGCTTAGCAAGTGCCGAGTCGGAGCCGAGGGATCGGCTCCGAACCCATCAAGCAAGAATGAAGGCGAGATTGACAACTTAACATTACCTGGTTATGCTCCTGTAACTCCCCAGGATAAACATTACCTGGTTATGCTCCTGTAACTCCCCAGGATAAACCATTAAATAACAGCTTGTTCCCACCTTAACACTTACATGCCTACCATTTCCCTCACTATTCTCAGTACTAAACCACAGGTTTTCATATACAGATCCACTAAACCAGATTTTCTACCCATCTAACCAACTAGAAACCCTACTTCAATCTTACTCTCTAAACAATATGTTTATTAATCAACTCTGCCTCACTTCTCCAATTCATTCTTGCTCAAATACTCAGTGATGCTGCTTCTTAGTAACAACTAAACTAGCCACAACATCTCAGCTATGATACTCTCTTACCCCTCTTACCTACTCTTTTCTGAATGTCTCCTACAGCTAAACCACCAATAACAAGAGATTAGCGCACTAGCTAGACCACAAAATACTGTAAAAATGATGACCTGCCAAAGCATTAATACTATACTATCAACAACATTATATAAACAATTTAGTTTATCTTCTTGCTGCTTACTATGTGGAACCATGTTCAAAAATATTTGTCTTTATTACTATGTGTTGTACAACATCTACTATGTTTTACCTTGCTATCCACAGACAAAATGTTTTGCTAATTTTCATATTGTCTGTTTTATGTACTTTTGCATTTTATGTAATTTTTTTATGTAAACATATGCATTTTTAACTGGAGCTTTTCTCCCCGGGCCTCCGCTGAAAATGAACCTGTGTCCAGTCGGACTTTTCCAGTAAACAAATGTAAAATAAATAAAATCTGTGCTGTCCATTTTCATTCAGCCTCACGAATGGGTTCTGGAGCAGAAGTCGGATCCGACTCAGCTGTTACTACAGCACGTGGAAATGTTTGAGCTCTTGAGTTCTCCCCTACCCACAATGCACTGCCGCCCCATCACCTCAGATTATACCAACAACTTTAGACATAGAAGAAACGCATGCCAAAAAAGTACCTTTATACCATAAATCATAGAAATTATCTGCAAAGCAGAGACGGACCTTGATAAAAAAAAAAAAAAAAAGAATTATAACTAGTTTAGATGACAAGACATATGCCAGATTTACAGAGATTAGCCCTCAAGATCTGGGAAATCTCTGTGTCCTCACATTTGGCCCAAGCCAGAAAAAAAAACAAAGCGAAGGGGGACGAAGGGAGCGGATGTGAAGCTGAATGAAAACAGGCAACACAAATGGAACATTATGGTGAGTACATAACTTCTTTATCTGATGTTGTCAATTTTCATTAATCATCATGAATGGAACATAGTCCCCAGCTACCCGAGCCCTGGGTGGACCCTAATGAAGGAAACACCAGAGCACAGTCGAGCCAAATCCTGATCTACCTCTTGAGATCAAATCCAACCTGCATGTAGCAGTTGCACAAATATCATCCAAGGAGGCCATAGACTGAAAAACCAAGGATGTCGCCACCAATCTGGTGGAATAAGCTTTTACCAGTTTCTGTAGAAGAACATTCGAGATTGTATAAGCCAAAGTAATGCATTCTGTAATCCCCTTGGCTATAGTCACTTCTTTAACAGGCGGGCCTAATTTTTGATGCAAAAAGGAAACAAGTAGTTGGTCTGAGTTTCTGAATTTTTTTAGTTGTATGCAGATAGTAGCGCAACTGCCTATGGACATCCAGTGAGTGGAGAAGAAATTCTCCTTTCTTACTGTAGTTTGGAAAAAATACTGACAGACACCAATGAAGAATTTGAAACTCCAACATGAAAATTCGAGACAGCTGCTAACTGAAACTTAATGGTAGAAGAACTAGCGAAATAATTCCACAAGGTACCGAAGAACTGTATAGGTGGGTGCTGTGAAAGGCTCTGTATCATGCTGTTCAGCCCAAATGACAAACATTTTCCATTTGCTCTGATTCAATTTCCTCGTAGAAGGTTTATGGGAGGATAACAAAATGGAATGGATGGGGTAAGAAAAGTTAAATTGCCTGGCTATCATGGTAATTTTAGAAACCATGTAGTTAGTTTGAGATTTGTTTGGTCTGGAGGAGGCCATCCTGATGGATGCGACAGAAGGTTCAGAAATGGATCCAGAATCACAGTGGAGCTAGGAGGTGAGACTACAGGAAGGGTTATCATATCTGTAGAGGCCAGTAAGGTGCAATGAGGATTATTCTAGTTTTCAGTCTGGATGCTTTCTGTAAAAACTTGGGGATCAGGGGAGTAGGGGGTAAAGATACAAGAGAAGACTGTCCCCTGGTAACTCACTCGTAGAGAGGATTAAAGCCAAGAAGCTGCTGCATTTGTTGTTCAGAGTTGAAGCAAACAAGCCATATCAGGGATTGCCCCACCGACGAAAAATCATTTTCAGTACTCGGTAGTTGAGAGACCACTCATGAGGCAACAGAATGGATCTGCTGAGCTTATCCGTAATCACATTGGACATCCCCGGAATATGTGTTGATACCAGAAAGCGATTGGAGGCTATCGCTCACTGCCATACTCTGAAGGATTCTCAACATAGAGGGTAAGATCTGGTTCCTCCTTGCTTGTTGATATACCATACAACTGACATGTTTGTCCATTTGGATTGCAATTGCTCCCAGAGGAAGGAAGCCTTGGAATGCTCACAATGCTAAAAGCACTGCTCTCATATCCAGGAAATTTATATTGAAAACTGGCCTTTTTGAGAGAGGTTGAACTGAGTGGATCCACCATTTGAGATAGTCATTACAAGTTGAATTTACCCTTCTCATTGCTGACATGGGATGGGTGCAGAAGGACCATGGAGTCTGCAGAATCCACTGTAAAACTCTCATATGGTATCTCACCAGAGGAACTAGAGTAATGGCTGCCGCCATCGAGCCCAGAGCTTGTAACAGTTTCCTGGCCAAAATTCTTCACCTGCAAATTATCTTCTTTGTTTCGTTTCTGATATTCAGAAGATGGGGATAGGGAATGGAGGCAACCACAGATGATGTATCGAAGAGTGCTGTGATGAACTCTAGTCTTTGGGTGTGTTGCTGTTGAGCCTTTGCATGGTTTATTGTGATTCTCAGCATTGAGCAGGTCTGTAAAACTGATCTGTCACTTGTACCAGTTGATGCCTGGTTGGGGCGGTGATAAGCCAGTCAACCAGGTAAGGAAACACACAAATTCCTTGCAGTCTCAAGTGAGCATTACTGCCATACATTTGGTAAACACTCTGGGAGCCGTAGTGAGTTTGAAGGGCAGAGTTCTGAGCTGGAAATGACTGGATCCCACTCAGAAGAGAAGATGCCTCCTGGATAGTCTCTTCATTTTTATATGATAGACCTCCAGGATGCATACTATTGAGCACATCCAATCCTACTTGTCCAAAAATTATAGAATTGACTGTACCGTGACCATCCAGAACTTTGTATGTGTCACTGATTGTTTAACAAGCTGAGATCCAAAATTGGTCTCCCATCCCAAATTTTCTTTGGAACCTTAAGTTCCGGATCCTTTCTGGTCTAGTGTGACTGGTTGGATTGCTCTTTTTTCTAGCAACTGAAGGATCTACTGAGTTGCTGGCTTCCGTTGACTGGGTGGAACATCCAGAAGCTTATTTGTCATTGGGGGAGAAAGGGAAAATGGTATGGAATAACCTCCAGTAATAATTCCCTGCACCCAAGTATCATTTGTTAAATTTAGCCAGGCCGACTGCTGCAGAGAAAAACCCACTGCCTGCCTCCACAGGACGACAACTGACCCTCCATTTAGGACCGCTGATAGGGTATGTCAAACAACATTTCTCTGGATCTATTATTTTGTGGACCTCCTCTGCTTCTTGGGCATCTTCTAGATTCCCCCTCTGCCTCTGGGAGACCTGGCTCCACATGCGTCATGGAATGGGCCTTGTGACTTCCTGATTTCTGGAAAAAAGATGGTTGACAGTCAAAAAACATACTGCAATGGTAGACAATGTCTTCCCATCCTTCTCACACCTGGAAAGCGCTTCCTTCACTGTAGGGCCAAAAAGTGATGATCCGTCAAATGCAGTGTTGATGAACGAAGACTTAAAAGGTTCTGCAAAATTGTAAAGGTGCGTCCAGGCTTGTCTCCTCCTGGCTAAGCCCAAACCAGTTACCCATGCGGCATCCTCTGTAGCATTAGACAACCACATGGATGAATTAACCACAGACTGTAAGGTATTTGAGGATCAACATAAGTTTGAAACTCCTCGGTCACAACCTTTACCAACGAGCTGGAAAGCTCCTTGATTAAATTCCTTTGCAGTCTCATAAAATGGGCAAAATACTTCAGCGACTGGATAGCAAAAGTCACTGAAGCATAAACTCCCCTCCTCAGCTTGCCCATTGACCTAGACTCCCTGTTAGGAGGGTGGACAGTTAACTCTCTTCTGTGAGTTCTTTCTTATTGGCTGCCGTCACAACCATGGCATCAACCGGTACACCCTTACTCCAGTACTGCCTTTCTACCAGGGATGCTATAATCCTATCAGGTCTTTTTTGTACTGGCTCAACCAAATCTGGCTCTTTCCATGCCTTCTGGCACGTCAAATTCACTAATTTGTCGGGAGGCAGGGTGACCCAGGAGGGAGATAGGCCACCAACAAAGGTCTCCAGGTATACAGATTCCTCAGAGGAAGGGGTGTGAGCAGACCAACTACCCTTCTGCTTCAGGAGTTCAAGGATGCCCCCAAATGGGAAGCCTTCAGGTGGTGGGTTGGGGGACCCTTCCCCTTCATCAAAATCAGTATCTGTGGTAAGAGACTCCTCCGGTCAGACAAGGTGCTTCCTCTTACACCTTCTCCTCCGAGGCCCTTCTTCGGTGGGATGGTCTGAAAAAGTACCAGAAGAGCTAGGAATCCCAGATCAGGTAGACTGAAGGCCCTGGGCTGGCTGTCCCTGTGTGGAATGACGGGGATCACGTGACAGAACCAGATGAGTAGTCAGGGATTGGTCCGACGAAGGAGGACCAGTTGGGCAGTCGGGGATTGGTCAGAGAATGAAGGACCAGTCCACTTTTAAGATTCAGAGAAAACCTACTGTACCACCTTGAAGGCTGATCTCCCCAGAGATGTGGAGACCAATGGAGCAGATGCCAAGGGTCTCTGGTCCATTGACTACCCCCCCACACTCCTAAGGGACGACTGCCCGAGAAAGAAGCCAGAGCAGAGCTGTCCAGTGTGCCATGGCTCTGAAAGGGAGAGAAGGCTCCAAAAAAAATCAGAGTTGACACCATCCCCCCAGACCAGAGGTGGAAGCTTCTGCTCCAGGAACCCTACAGATCAGATCACATCGAAGCAGAGAAGCTCAAGATTATAGACGGATCTGACAAAACAAATTTCTTTGGATCCAACCAAGATGGATCCAGGATGCTTGGACCCGAGAACTTTGAAAGCAGAGGGTCAGTCAGAGGAGGAGTGGAAGCAACAGGACACCCCAGATCCGATGGGGTTGGAACAAAGTACCCTTCTGGATCTACTCTGTGATCAGCTGCCTCACCATTCTCACCACATCTGCTTCGGTGAATCTTCCGGTTGAACGAGAGGCCACAACAGAAGCAGGTCTGAAATGCCTCTCCAAAAAAGGAAAGGAGCTGAGATGGTGCCGGATCAATGGAAGGCGAATAAATGTATTGAGGCAAGGGTTTCGGATACAAAGACTTTGGCTCCGAAAAGTCTTTTGATCCAGAAAGAATGTCCAGAAAACCAAAGTCCAAAAACCTGCACAAAAAATGTACAATATATACAACAATATATACAAAAATATAAGCATGTAAGCTCACTCACACAACCACAAAGAAGGAGGGAGGATGGGGATTTGGGCAGCAATGAGGAATCCTCGAACATCTACATTTATGGTAGGTACAAAACTGTACTATGTTCTTCGTAGAATCCCAAAGGAGGGAGCTGAGCAATTATAAAAAGAGTAAGATAACATGCCTTGCTTGCAAACAAACAGTGCAAAACCAGCCCTAGACTTAGAGTAGAGTAGGAAGATGATAATGCTTAGAGAAAGTATGCACTGAACTCCCAAGTAGCTGCTTCCAACCATCTTTTTTTTAAGCTCCGAAGATAGAGACCTCCTTCAGATCTGAGACCTCTGACATAACTAGAGAGGTTGGAGCTGATCTGGACAACTTCTTCGCCAGCTCCGATGAAGCTGGGATCTCAGCTGACCTAGGCCCTTTTCCATGTTTGTGGGGAAAAAGTGGAGGAATGACCTCTTGGTAAGGCCAAAGCAAAGGAAGAGGGCAGCAGTCTGTTAAATATCAACTTATTCTTCCTCTCATTGACAGCCCTCAGATTAAAGACCCCACATATCTCACAGTCCAAGTCCAAGTGCTCTGGATCTAGAAAATATAAACAAAGAGAATGTCTGTCGGAAACAGGCAACTTGTGCCCGCAAAGGGTGCAGTTTTTAAAACCTTTCTCAGACACAAGTAAAGGATAATGAGCAAAAAATACAAAGAAGGAAGGTATTTGGTAGTCGACAAAAAAGGGTGAAGACAATCTACCTTTTTCTACAACTAATTTTTTTTTTTTTGAAAAGGCAATGAAAAAAACAATGACAGACAGAAAGGGAAAGAAGAACAGAAAAAGAAATTGCAAATTTAAGAAAATATTATCCAAGAAATCCACAAAGCTCGGGAGCTGTCAGTAACCATGTCTGATTGCGAAAGCGAAAAACAAGATCTGAGGTGACAGGGTGGCAGTGCATTGTGGGTAGGGGAGAGTTCAAATGTTTCCATGAGCTGTAATAATGGCCGAGTTGGATAAGACCTCTGACCTGGAACCCATTTGCAAGGATGAATGAAAATTGACATCAGATTAATACCTCTAAGGCCCAAAACTGAACTAACAGGATTGGCTTTGGCCTTCTCTAGCATTTGGAAATGAGGGGGGAACCACAAAAGAGACTCAGGAATCATATTTGAACATTAATATCTCTGGATCATCTACCCAAGAACACAATGCAGACAGACAGCCGCACGGCTTCCCCTAGAAGAGGAACAGACTCTGCACAGAACCACTAACAGACCACATCTGGGGCTTCAGCAGATAACTACAGCTGCCTAAAGAAATTAATTTTCTTGAGATGTCACTAGCAATAAGATTAAAAGTTCTGCATCCATGGTCTTTTGATGAGAGAATAGGACAGTCAACGCCTCTGCTTGTTAGCGAACCATACGCATATTATCAGTGTGAACAAAAGTACTTTAGGTAACTGAGTCCTGAAAGGCTTGCAATGTGAGAAGGATGGACTTTTGATCATGTACCTTGGACAGTCTGCACCTGAAATATTGCTCCATCACCACCCTTGAAGGAGATACACCCATGATAACTCTCAACGTAGGAATAAGGACAGGGACTCGAGTATGTCTGTGAATCCACCAGCTGCTGTAGTCTTTGCATTTCTTAAATACTCCACAGGAATTGATAAGCTGATCCTAATAAACATTGAGGGTCCATTATTGCACTCATGTGGTAGCTGGAGTTTGGGACCATGTACATCATGGCTGCCAGAGTGAGCAACATCTGTAAAATAAAACTAGAATAATCTGACTCTGCAAAACACACAGTGACTATTCAGAAAGGAGTAATACTGTCTGGTGAAAAAATAGTTCAAAGTATTGCACAAGCTGCATCCAATGAGTGTGATGGACTGAGCGGGAACTAGCCAGAACTTTGTAGTGTTCATACAAATCAGAAAGGACTGGAATAATGACAGAGGAGACTCCCCTGAGGTTTGAGACTATACAAATTCAAGGATACCAGCAGCCACTTGTCCAGGTATGGGAAAATCCAGGCACCGTGCAGTCTCAGATGTGCTGCAACTACCATTATACTCTTGGTGAGCACCCTGATTGCTAAGGTAAGATTAAATGGCAGTATTCGTAATTGAAGTGGTTGTCTCCTGTGCAGAAGTAGAGAACCCTCCTTGACTTGTGCCACTCTGACATGACAATAGGAATCCTAGAGCTCCAAACAGCATATTAATTTTCTTTCAAGAACACGGGGAAGGAGCAACTACACAGTAACAACGCAGAAGAACACTTTTGGACAAACTGAGTCCACCCAAGTCCAGAATGTGTGAGGCTCTTTGGTAGCATAAAAATCCTTGAGTAAAAGCCTAGCACTTGTTGACCTAGTTGCATCTCTTGAATGTCTTCTTGTGAACAAGTCAATGCCTCTTTTCTTCATTCAATAGGGTGGGATGTCAGTTTAGGGAAGGGAACACAATGTAAAATGGGAAAGAAATTTGACTGTGCAGCTTCTGGACATGACAGTCTTCATCTCACTCATCATCTGTGATAGCATTCCAAGTGGACAGGTGGAAAAGGAAGCAATCACCAACTGTCTCAAAATCATACAAGAATCAAAAGATGGTGGCTGACTGAGAAGCACATTAACTATAGCTCTACCAGAGTGAAAACTAAGAAAGCATTTCAAAAAGCTGGTTAAAAGTTATAAAACTGGGAGAAATTCAGATACGACTATGCCAGTGAAATCATTTCCATTGTTCTAAAAGAAAATACTTGAGAGATAGGAAGACTAGAAGCAGACCAGAAAAAAATTAAGAGAAGCTTGGATTCAAACCAAATATCAGCACTGCAAAAAGGTAAGCAACGGGAAAAAAGACTTGACAGTTAGCTGAACTTATTGATCAGTGGCAAAAATCAAAAACTTAAGTCCCACAGTTAGCTGCTCAAACTAGTAGAAAGCTAACAAACACGAGACTCCTCCTTCTCCTGACTGGCATAAAATAAGCTAAGATTTGAGCCAGTTACTGGTACAGTGACAGGATGAGGATTATGCAGAAGATGAAGAATACAGTAAACTTGGTGAATAGTGAAAGAAAGTACAATTGTGTACACTTACCACAACTGTAAATGTTCGAGTGTATTCACTGTTGCAGTCATCACATTTGGGTTATCTGCCTGCAGGTAGCCCTCAGCCGGCCTGAATACCAGAGTATTCGGATTTCTGAGTCGGATGCTGTCATTTCTTCCTTGACGTCAGGAGTATAAAACATGCAGCTGATGCCATTACATCAGTTTTTCTTGCCCCAGATGTCAGGTGCCCCCACAATAGGAAGCAATTAAATGGTATGGTAAACCCCCATCAAAAACCAAAACACAAGAAAAAAATAAATATACCTACAAATAAATATACGTACCAGGAGAGGTAGACCCAAGAGAAGTCAGGGGGCTGGAGGGAAGGTAACCAGGACTGCAACAATGAATACACTCGAACATCTACATTTATAGTAAGTGTACACAACTGTACTATGTTCTTCGTGTTTCACTGTTACAGTCATTACATTTGATTCCCAAAGCTAAGGAAGGGAGGAGGAAGTTAAAGAGCATTAGGGCCAGCTATTAATCCCTGCAAGACTGCAGTGGCAAATCCAGCTCTGGATTTAGAAAAGATAGGCAAGTGGTAATGCTTGGTGAAGGTATGTACAGAGCTCCAGGTGGCAGCTTCTAGGATGTTCCTGGTAGGGACTCCTCTGAGAAATGCCGCAGAGGTAGATGCAGCCCTGGTGGAATGTAATCTTATCCCCTGTGGGGTAGGTTTTCCATTGTGCTTGTAGCAGAAATGAATGTAATGGGCTATCCATTTTGAAATGGTTTGCTTTGAAATGGCCTTCCCCTCTGCCCCTGCAGCAAAGCTAACTAGCAGCTGCTCAGATTTTCTGATAGATTCTATTTGGTCAGGACTAAGCCTAAGTTGTCTGTGCACATCCAGATTCTGCAGTATTCGTTCACTTTTGTTTTGTGGATTAGGGAAAAAAGTAGGCAAATGAATGGACTGATTTAGGGCCACAGAAGACACCACCTTGGGCATAAAGGAAGGATTAGTCCTGAGGGAAACCCTGTTCGCATGGAAGATAATGAAGGGTTCCACTGCCATGAGGGCCTGTAATTCACACACTCTTCTTGCTGAAGTGATGGCTAGGAGGAGGGCTGTTTTCCAAGAAAGGAATTTCAACTCTGCTGTAGCAGCTGGTTCAAAGGGGGGAAGAGTGAGCTTTTCCAATACAAAGTTAAGGTCCCAGGCTGGAGTGGGAGCTCTCCTGGGGGGTCTTAAAGTTTTTTGCCCCACTAAAGAATTGCTTTAACAAGGGGTGAGAGAAGAGGGGTGGATCAGTATTATAATGTGCTGAAATGGCAGAGGCATGAATTTTAATTGGCAAGAAGGATAGGCCCCTGTGGAGCATTTCTGTTAAGTACTGTAGAATATGAGGTAAGCTGGGCACCGTTGTGCCCATCCCCCGAGTCAGGCTCCAGGAGCAGTATCTTTTCCACTTTTCAGCATAGGATTTTCTAGTACTAGGCCTCTTTGCCTCCAGAATGACATCCTGTACCTGCTTACTGAGGGATACTAAGGGAGAGCTCAAGGAATAAGCCAGGCTGCAAGGTTCAGGGTTTGAAGTTGAGGGTGCAGAATATGGCACGCCTGCTGGGACAGCAGGGAAGGGGTCTGAGGCAGGTGCCATGGTTGTAGCAGTGTCATACTGCGTAAGAGGGGGTACCAGTTGCTGGCGTGGCCAGTCTGGTGCAATCAGTATTGTCGTTGGCTTGTCCTGTTTGATCTTTAGTAGAACCTTCAAGAGGAGAGGTAGAGGGGGAAAGGCATAAATGGAGGGCTTTCACAGGTAAAGGACAGGGCAGCCATTTTCCAAGCTTGGCTGTGGGGAGTTCTTGTGCAGAATTTGTGCAACTGGTAGTTCTGAGGGGAGGCAAACAGGTCTACCTCTGCAGTCCCCCATTTGTTCCTCAAGAGGTTGAATATTTTGGGTTCTAGTTTCCATTTGTGTGAGTCCATGAGATTTCTGCTTAAGTCGTCTGCCAGTGAATTTAGTTTGCCTGGCAGGAATTGAGCTTGCAGGTGTACTTGGTAGCTCAAGGCTGTGTTCCATAGAGCCATGGCTAGTCTGCAGAGAGGGTACGAGCGGGTTCCCCCATGCTCATGTACTACATAATTGTGGTGTTGTCTGTCTTTACCAATATTTGTCCTGGAAGAATATGGTCTTTAAAGGCTGTCAGAGCATTCTGTACAGCTAACATTTCTTTTTGATCGATATGCAGGTGCATCTGTCTCGGGGTCCATTTGCTCTGAATGCACTGTCCTGCCATGCGAGGCCCCAGGCATAGTCTGATGAGTCTGTTAAGGTATGGGCGGCAGGGGTTAGATTGAAAGGGAGTCCCTTGTTGTGGTAGCAAGCCTCTGCCCACCAAAGGAACTCTGTCTTGATGCAAGGAATAATAGAAATTAGAAGTTATGTACTCACCATAACGTTCCATCTGAGTAGGTGTATTCATTTGTCTGCAACCTGTGGGTTATGGATCCGATATCGGATCCGAACCGGCATAGTTTCCAGCTATGGATCCAAGCTCCAGCCTTCACCCATACCCATAATGCCCTGCTCTACCCTCAATACCCTCAAAAGGTAACCAAAGTAATGCAAGTAACCAGTAATATGCAGGAAACTGAAAAGGCCAGGGGATAGGAGGGATGAGCAGACAATGAATACACCACTCAGATGGAACGCTATGGTGAGTACATAACTTCTAAATCTGAAGTAGGATATTCATTTGTCTGCAACCTGTGGACAGAGTCCCCAGCTACCTGAATCTTGGGCGCCATCATGGAAGGATATTCCGAGCACCGCTGGAGCCAAAGGATGCTCTACCCCTGCAAGATCCAACTTATAGTGAGAGATAAATGTATGAGACGAAGCCCATGTAGCTGCTGCACAAATATCATCCAGAGGAATCCTAGCCTTGAAGGCTGCTGAGGTAGATACTGACCGGGTTGAATGGGCATGAACACCTCCGTGCGGGCCTTCCTGACGCTTGATAAGCCAATAAAATGCACTGTGAAATCCAGCGGGACACAGAAACTTTGGAAATTGAGTTGCCCAAATTGAATTTTGCAAAGGAAATAAACAGCTGGTCGGATTGCCTATGACCAGCTGTCCTGTTGAGATAAAATCTTAGTTGCCTGTGAACATCTAGTGAGTGTAGCCTATATTCACCTTTGTTTTCATACTTAGGAAGAAAACAGGGAGGTTAATAGATTGATTGATGTTTGCTTCAGAAGCGATTTTAGGAAGGAAGGACGGGTTGGTCCTGAGGGAGACACGGTCCGGATAAAAACCAAGTAAGGAGGTTTAGCTGATAAAGCTTGAAGTTCAGAAACTCTCTTGGCTGATGTAATGGCTACCAAAAAGGCTGTCTTGTAAGACAAGAATTTGAGGTCCACTGTAGCCGCGGGCTCGAAAAGGGGGAGCGGTCAAGGCCTGTAGGACCAGAGAAAGGTCCCAAGGAGGAACTGCTTGCTTAATAGGGGGCCTGAGAAGGAAAGTACCTTTAAGAAAGGTTTTGCACAATTTGGCTGACATAAGAGGATTAGATTCTTGACCAATGTGATAGTGAGAGATTGCCGCCAGTTGAACTTTGACTGTGGAACTGCTGGCACCATCATTAAAGAGAGAGGTTAGAAAATCAAGCACTACGGGAAGAGGAACCGTGAAGGGATCTAGGCCTTGCCGCCCGCCCACACAGAGAAACGTTTCCATTTGCTTCGTAAACCTTTCTAGTGGCTGGTTTATGAGCCGCCACCAAAATAGCCTTTACCGTGAAGAAATACCGGGAGTCCTTATCAAGAGTGGAACTGGAGCAGCCAAGCGGTCAGCTTCAGGTTGTCCAGGTTCGGAGGAGGAATGCAGGATGGATGGGATATCAGATCCGGATGGGATCTAGGATCCAAGGAGGATTCACCGAGTGAGACCTTAGGAAGGGGAACCAGATCTGTCGAGGCCAGAATGGAGCAATGAGAATCATTCTGCAACCCACCCGAGAGGCTTTCTGAAGAACTTGCAGCATCAGAGGCAAGGGTGGATAGGCATACAGAAGACCGGGTGGCCAAGCATGCACCAGAGCTGCCTCTTGGGGTACCTCCGGGAGGAGGTATCAGAGCGAAAAACTGTCGCACTTGGTGTTTGAGGGAGAGGCAAAAGATCGCATGAAGGGTTCCCCACTGCGAATATGCGTCCGCTACTTGACAATTGAGAGACCACTCGTAAGGGGTCAGAATGGTGCGACTGAGCTTGTCCGCTAGGATGTTGGACCGACCCGGAATGTGCGTTGCTATGAGAAAGCGATTGGTGGAGATTGCCCATTCCCAAACTCTCATGGCCTCTCGACAAAGAGGGTAAGACCTTGTTCCCCCTTGCTTGTTGATGTACCAGACAACAGACATATTGTCCGACTGAATCGCAATTGTTCCCAAGGGAAGAAAGTCCTGAAGTGCTAGCAACGCTAAGAGCACAGCTCTCATCTCTAGAACATTGATATGCAGTAAGGTCTCTGTATCGCTCCACGTGCCTTGGACTGTCCGCCCGCAAGTGCCCCCACCCGAGGCGGGAGGCGTCCGTGGTCACCGTGGCGAGAGGGGAGAAGCACAAAATGGGCGACTCGTGGAGATCCGGGAGTGGAGCCACCACAAGAGGGACCGCTTGCAAGCCTTGCTGATCGCTATGGGATGATACATGGGAAGAGCAAGGTAAGACCACTGTACTAAGAGCGTCCACTGTAGAATGCATATTGAGCCTGGCAAGAGGAAGAAGAGCTATCGACGCCATGGACCCTAGAGCCCTCAGGACCAACTCCGCTGGAACAGAACTTGAATGGAGAATGGCCCGCACCTGGAGCTGCAGATTCAGAATCCTGTCCGCAGTAAGGAAGGCTCGTAAACTCCTTGTGTCTAGTCTGGCCCCTATGAAATCTAAGAGCTGAGTGGGTGCCAGGTTGGACTTTTGTATTTATTGTGATGCCCAGAAATGGAGCAAGATGGAGAAAGGAGTCTCGCACGAGAGAAGTAGATGCCTTGTTGGGGCGGTAAGGAGCCAGTCGTCCAGGTAGGGAAAGACCTGCACCCCTGAAGCCTCAGGTGGGCCGCTACCACTGCTAGTACTTTGGTAAACACCCTGGGGCTGTGGTGAGACCAAAGGGAAGGACCCGAACTGGTAGTGACTGGCTCCCAGCCGAAGCGGAGAAACCTCCTGAGCGCCTGTCCACTAGGATGTGGTAGTACGCGTCCTTGAGATCTATCGAGCACATCCAGTGGCATTCTCCCAGAAGGGGAGAATAGATTGTAGAGTGACCATTCGAATTTTTCTTTGGGGACTGCCAGATTCAGGAGAGAGAGGTCTAGGATTGGTCTTAGTTCCCCGTCTTTTGGCACTAAAAGAACCTGGAGTAGAACCCTGATCCGATCTGGTCTGGGGAACGGGCTGGATGGCTCTTTTCTAGCAGATGGCCAATTTCTGCTAAAGCGGCCTCCCTTTGACCGGGTGGTACGCCTGGGAGGGACTGCATCTTTGGAAGGTGAAGGAAAGGAATGTGATATCCCCTGGATATGATTTGGAGAACCCAGCGGTCCGATGTTATGGACTCCCATGCCGCTAGGTGCCCGAACGCCCCCGACTGCCTCCAGAGTAGAGCAGTCGGGCAGCCCTCAGGGCTGCGCTGGGCCGTTCAGAGAAAGGTTCCTGGACCCGAAGTTTCTGGGAGCCCCTCTGCCTCTAGGGCGGCGTCCTCCTTGTCCTCCTCTGCCACGGAAGGACTGGTTGTCCGGAGCAGGCTGGGACTGCTGCGACTTCGGAACCACATCTTCTTCTGACCCTTTTGGTTCCTAGAATAGGGCCTCTGGGGTGCAGAGAAGCGGATTCCGACGGCAGACAGCGTCTTCCGTCCTTCTCGCTCTGGGTCAACGTCCGCGAACGGTCTTGCCAAACAGAGCAGAACCATCAAAGGGCGTCGCAAACGACGCCTTGAAGGGCTCAGAGAAATCGAGTGGCGGAGCCAGGCCTGACGCCCAGCGACCAGTCCTGTCCCAAGAGCTCTAGCGGCCCTCCGTAGCATGGGAGAGTAGCCGCATAGAAGTATTTGTGACTGACCTTAGAGTGGCCATTTTGGTGGAGTGCAGAGCTCTGTCCTCCTCCGAAATGGACTCAGGGGGGGATGCAGCGTACTCTTTAATAAGGTCTCGCTGCATCCGAATAACGTGCCAAATAGTTCAGCGCCTCACCGAAAAGGTCGCCGAACTGAACATCCGCTTCCCCAAGCGGTCCATCATCCGAGACTCCTTGCTCGGTGGGTGGACTGAGGGACTCTCCTGAGCCAGTTCCCTCTTTGTGGCCGCCGCCATCAACATGGCATCTACAGGAGGCCCCTTACTCCAATGGGTCCTGTCAGAAGGCGGGCTAAGGATTTTGTCAGGTCTTTTGGGAATTGGCTCCACGGTGTCCGGTTCCTTCCACGCCTGGTGGTAATAAGGTCCACCAGGGGTCGGCAGGGGGACACCCAAGAGGTAGACGGGCCCGTTTGAATGCCTCCAAGAACACGGACTCGTCCGAGGAAGACTTGGGGCAGACCACCCCCTGATACGGAGCATTTCCATGATGTCTCGAAGGAGACATCCTCGGGGTGACCGTGGGGAGCCTTCCCTTCCTCCAAGTCCGTGTCTTCAGTGAGAGACTCAGGGAGTCTATGTGCCTCCTTTGCACGTATGCTTGAGGAGCCTCCTCTGGGGGCTGTCAGAAGAGTCCTCGCAGCAGCCATTTGCTCCATAGGAGCAACTTGGGGCACAGAAACGGGCTGTCCCAGGGGCCGGATGGTGGAAGCCTGGCCCAGTGCAGAGGGAGCGGGACGGAGCCGGCAAGTGCCGGGGTCCGGAGACCTCAACAGAGCCCTCTCCACTACATCAAAAGCCGAAGGGGAGCCGACCTCACCAAAGGATCCGACAATCGGCTCCCCCTCGGATCCAAAGAGTGGAGCGGAGCCGGCGCCAAGCACTCGGATCCGGCGACAGTGCGCTCCGACACAGACGGCGCCGGCGAGCACTGATCCCCGGATCCGGCTCGGATCCAGGCTCCGAGATCGGGTCCGACGACTCGAGGGCATGGTCGGATCCGAAGTACCAGTACTATCGGATCCGACCTCCCCGCCCGGCTGCTCGGCTCCAGCTGCTCAACCCGGAAGCGGGTCGGAGAAGGAGCGATAGGCTTGAAAAGGGTGTTGAGCTCCCCGAGGGGGAGGCAAGAGCACTCCCATCTGCATCTGGGCCTGGATGAACCTTCGCATCATCCGTCCAGATCAGCATCCGAAAGGCTATGGGTAGATCTCGACGAGGCTACCGAGGTAGGCCTGGAATGCCTCCTCGATAGCCTCGCCGGAGATCGGGTCTCCTCCTCCTCAGGACCCGGTGAGAAGCACACAGGTGACCGGAGCCGAGAAGGAGGAGACCGCTCCAAGGAGCCGGGAGAAGCCTTGGCAGGCGGGGCCGAAACAGAGGTCTCGGCCCGCCGCTTGTGGTGCTTCTCCCTCCGGTCCTTCTTAGAAGCATCCCTCTCCTGTCCTGAAGCGGGAGTTTGAGTCCCAGGAGCAGGAGGGGGTGCTACAGGGGGAACAGCTGCAGCCGCAGGAGTCCCCGAAGGAGCGGGGGTCGGAGCCGAGTCCGGCGGTAAAAGACCCGCCAGGACCAGCTTGGACCTCCGCTCCCTCAGTGCCCTGGGGTTGAACCCTGCACAAATGGAACAGCCAGATGTGAGGTGCTCAACCCCAAGACACTTAACACACCGAGTGTGGCCATCAGCCGGTGAGAGCTTATGGCCACACTCGGAGCATTTAGAAAAGAATGACTTAGGCTGGTCAGCCATAGTCAAAACTTCCCAAAAGTTACAGAAGTAACTTAACAAAAACTAAAACAAGCACACAGGCCTCACACACACTCTAGGTGCCAGCGAGGGGAGGGAATAAAAATACTACTGTAAATTAAAATTAAACTAAAAACAGTCAATACACAAAGGGAACCTACAACTTTCACACAAAAAGTTTAAAGAAAGCAAAAAATTTCTATTTTTAACAAGAAAAATACCACTTAGCTGAGAGCTAAAGACACCACATCCAGTTACCAGCGCGGCAAACAAGATCTGAGGTCATGAGGGTAGAGCAGGGCATTATGGGTGAGGGGAGGAGCTGAGAGCTTGGATCCATAGCTGGAAACTATGCCGGTTCGGATCCGATATCGGATCCATAACCCACAGGTTGCAGACAAATGAATATCCTACTTCAGATTGATTGTTTCCAGGTCCTGAGAATGTTGACACCATAGACTTTTTAGATACCATTAGAGTTTCCTCATATGCAGTCTCACATATGGAATTAGAAAAATGCAAGCGACCATGAACCCCAAGGCTTGCAGTATTTTCCTTGCAGATAGCTGGGGTTTTGTGGCCAATAGTTTGAAGTAGGTTGTCAAATAAACTTTTTTCTCCGTTGTGAGGAATGCCATCTGAGAAGTTGTGTGCAAGCCTGCTCCCGGGAGTACAATTTGTCGGCAGGGTACTAGGTATGATTTCTTTTCATTGATGGCGTACACCAGTGAGGTTAGAAGTTTCTTTACGAATGCCAAGTGTTGTAATAGCAAGTCCTGGCTTTCTGCCTGAATCAGACAATCATCCAAGTATGGGTAAATCTGAATATTTCTCTGCCTGCAAAATGCAATGGCTGGAGCTAGACACTTTGTGAATACCCTGGGCACAGTAGATAAGCCAAAGGGAAGTGCAGAGAATCGATAGTGCATGGAGCCTGCCCTGAAGTGTAGGTATTTCCTGCAAGATTCCCTTACTGGGATGTGCAGGTAAGCTTCCTTTAAGTCTAGGGTTGCCAGCCAGGCATCCTTGGCTAGCATAGGAAGTAGCTATTGAAGAGTTAGCATTCTGAATTTTGGAACCACCAGAAAAGGTGTTGAGAATATACAAGTCCAGGATAGGATGCCAGGAGTTGTCTTTTCTGGGTACCAGAAAAAGTCTTGAATAAAAACCTTGTCCCCTTTGTTCTGCTGGGACAAGCTGAACAGCCCTGATATTGAGGATATTGAAGAGAGAGAACCTGCTGTTGGGTCTCCGCCCATTGATTTGGGGGTAGGTCTGACCAACCATTTGGGGTTGGTAGGGTGTGAAAAGTGGAATCTGTATCCTTGGGAAACTATGTTCAAAACCCATTTGTCCTGGTAATGAGTTCCCAGTTTTTTTGCATGCAGGGCGAGCTTTCCTCCCAAGGGAGCAGGTAGCAGAGCAGGGCTTGGAAGGGTTAAGGTTAATTCATTATGTTATTATTCCAAAAGGGGTGGCTTACTACTCCCTGCTTTGGAAGTGGGAGCACCCCACTGCTTAGGTCTGTGCGTAGCCTGAGACTGTAGCCTAGGTGGACTGCTGTTCCTGGGTTTGGACTGAAAAGGCCTAGAAGGGACTGGAAAGGACCAGTTCTTTGAAGGCCAATGCCTACTGAATCTGGGAGGCTGTACTTGTAGGAAATCTTTAATAGTTTGCATAGATTTAGCTTTTTCCTCCATCCTTTTGAAGACTTCTTCTGCTTTGTTGCCAAAAAGGCGGTCTTGGTTTAAGGGAGCCTCCAGTAATTTAGCTTTTACATGATCTGGCAAGTTTTGTTCCTTAAGCCAAGCATGCCTTCTAAGTACAGACCCAGTGACAGGAGCCCTTCAAGATGCTTCTAAAGCGTCAAAACCACATTGCAAAGTATGCTTACCAACTTGTTCTGCAGAATGCATTAAATCCTGTAAAACATCTTTGTGTTCAGTACAGTCAGGAATCAACATAATATTCTGTTTAAATAGCCCTATAACATGCTGCTGATGCTTTAACATATGAAACTGGCAATTTAAAGCCCTAATGGCCAAAGTAGCAGAAGTATTTACCTTCTTAGCCCATCTGTCTAAGGCTCTAGAATCTCTATCAGAAGGGATAGGATTTTTGGTAGCAGTAGCCTTAATGCCTTTTGGTCCTTGGAAATGGGCCCTGGATCCGCAGAAGGATTCTTGAAGAGGAACTTGTGAGAGACAGGTACTCTGTAATACCGGTCAGGTTTTCTGGGAGCTGGAGGTAAAGTGTCTGGGGAAAGGCTAGATTCCAAGAAAGCATCATCTACAATGTCCAGAACAGGAGGGATAGCTAAAGGCCTGTGTTGAGGTAGGAGTAAGAATTCCCTAAGTCTCTTTTTGGAGTCAGAGTAAACCTGGCTTTCCCAGCGGAAATGCTCCCCAAGAGTGTGCAAGGTTTCACCGAAAGAAAAATCTTCTGGAGGGGAAGCAGAGGGAATGGAATACTCTGCATCAGAATCCTCATAAGTAGATAAGAGCAAATCCTGGTAATCAGAAGAAACAGAAATATCAGAAATATCAGATTCCTGATCAGAAGAATCAGAAAGAAAATCAATTATAGGTCTCTTAGAAGGAGAAGGCTGGCTTCCCCTAATTAAGGTAATAAGGTCTTCAGACATTCTAAGCATTTGTTTTTTAGGCATATGGGCCTGAGCCTGCGATTTGGTCGTCAGTTTTCTAGGCGTGGTGTGAGTTTTAGGCCTGGATGAAAACAATGGCGTCAGTTTAATAAATGTCTGTAGGCCTGAATACACCACCAGAAGCCGGTGCCTGCACAGCAGCTCCGGACCCAATCCAAGGTCGAGACATCCGCAGGTTCCATAGTCAAAGAAGCATCTCGCGGCATACCGGACCCTGAATGGGTCTCAGTAGAGACCTGCGAATCAGAAGTAGCGGGGATCAGGGGCTGTGAAAGCGCCTCACTGAGTACCGGCAGACTGGCGACCAGCTTAACGGAAGCATAGTCAGCAGTTTTGGACCTATGCAGTCCGTCTGTCTTTATCCTTACTTTTTTCAGAAGATCGGTAGTCAGATGGCTTGACGAAGCCATTTCGGAGTACACAGAACGAGTACGAAAATAACAGCCTGACGACGAATAGTTCGGGCGTTGAATAATGCACAAAACCGACAACGAGGGACATTGTGGTCTGGGCTTAAGCAGGGGATGCAGTAAGAATGAAAATCTCTATAAGGTATTTGCTTTCCACAGGTAAGACAATTGTTAACTTTTACTGACATCGATTAGAGCAAGAAAAAGGATCCCCAACGGGGTACTTAGCTTTTTTGAAGACTTGGGGTCTGAAACTCGAAAATGAAAATTTCAGGAGACAGCCGACCGGCATTTGTGAACTGCTTCTGCTTCGGGCACTGCACGGCAAGAAAGACTGATGTAATGGCGTCAGCTGCATGTTTTATACCCCTGACGACAAGGAAGAAGTGACAGCATCCGACGCAGAAATCCGAAGACTCTAGTATTCAGGCCGGCTGAGGGCTACCTGCAGGCAGATAACCCAAATGTTATGACTGCAACAGTGAAACACGAAGAACATCTGAGGAGTTTCAATGTCAGTTTGTGTGGAATTTAAATTATGCAGGGAGATAAAGCCCCTTAGCAACATTTTAATATGTCATTCACATCAGGCCCCCTTCCTTTAAGGAGTCCATTATCATACCCCCTTTCTAAGGTTGTCCTCTCTCCCAAGGGCATCAAAAGTCTTCTAACCCATCTCCAAACTCTGCCCTATTACTAAAATATTTAAAAAACTACTATACAGACATTTAAATGTATTAATAGCTAAAGCCAAATTCAGATTTCCAACATGAATTTTACAATGCCTTTAACACCTCAACTCCACTAATTTCTGCTACCAATAGTAATTATAGTGGGATTTTTCATCAACATAACTTGTGCTTTTGAGACAGCCATAAAACATTACTGCAAAAACTCAAATGGCACAACTCTGGAGACAACACTGTCACAAGTTTTAAAAATTACCTTACTGACAGACACTTAAATTTACACCGACTATCAATACTCTGAAAATGGTACCCTCAATACTGGAGTAACCCAAGGATTTGTTCTATGCCATCTTTTCCCACTGTTTATAAAAGATATAACTGAAGACGTACCAACAATTCTCAAAGCTTGGTGAAGTGGAAGCTCAACAGTTAACAGTTATGACTGATAAAACAAACAAAATAAAAATGTGATGTATAACCAAGCAACAGAGAAGTCAACAGGAATAGATGCAATTCCGACAAAGATCTGGAAGTTAGGAGCAAGGGAAATGTTGAAGACTTTGAGGGTCATTGTTTAGTAATGTTTTGAAAGGGGGAATACCTGCATCATAGAAGCAGGCAGCATTGGTAAGATTAACAAAGGAGGAGAAGGATCCTGCATACCCTGCCTCATATACACAAATTTAAGATTCTAAATCACAATTAAAGTGTTTAATCTACATCAGCCAAGAAAATGGCAAAAATTATACCAAAATGATGGATGTGGATGAGTGTGGTTTTGTGGAAGGGAAAATAACATTTAATGATATTAATACAATGATGATGATTTAGAGGAAATCAGAACTCTGCGACTGTTAATTAGTCTGCATGCACAGAAAGTGTTTGATAGGATTTGCTGGGAATTCATGAGTAAAACAATGTTGCCGTTGCCATTTCCAAACAGTACAACAGAGTTAATAAGGAGAATATATGCTGGACAAGAGGCAATAAAGATGGGAGGAGTCCTTTCTGATAACAGGAGTCTGAACAGAGGGGACCAGGGAGGGATGTCCCCTTCCCCCTTTATTTTTTGCTATATACTTAAAACCTTTAGCTAAAAATAAGAAGTTATGTACCTACCATAACGTTCCATGTTAGTTGTCTTCTCTCGCCTTCTTTCTTGCTTGATGGGTTCGGAGCCGATCCCTCGGCTCCGACTCGGCACTTGCTAAGCTCGAGAGTCACTTTTACCAGCTCGAGGCAGCCCCATATCCCATGATGCAAGGCGGTAAGTACCCAGATCTCGTTTGCTGACAAAGGGCAATAGCACCAAGCATAAAATACTTCCCAAAGGAAGAAAGAAAACTTACAGATGGAAAAAGGACCAGGTCTGAATGGTCTTTAGCATAACAGTTTCTTATACAAGGTCTGTCCAGGCCAGGGGGAAGGAGGGAGGGTTTGAAGAAAGAAGGCGAGAGAAGACAACTAACATGGAACGTTATGGTAGGTACATAACTTCTTAATGTTAAGTTGTCAATCTCGCCTTCATTCTTGCTTGATGGGACCGTCCCTAGCACCTCTATCCTGGGTGGCTCAATGGAACAAACTCTTGAGGACTGTAGAGCCAAAACTGGCTCTGTCCCTGGAGGCCAAGTCCAATTTGTAATGGGAAACAAAAGTGTGAGGAGTGGCCCAAGTGGCGCTGCACAAATAGTGTCCAAAGGAAGTCTAGCTTGAAAAGCTGTAGAAGTAGCTAAGCTCCTAGTTGAATGTGCTTTAGGTTTTGAGCACAGCTGTTTTCCCCTGAGTATAAATTTCAGAGATGACCAAGAAAGCCATCTGGACAAGGTCACTTTAGAAACAGGAAGGCCTTTTTATTATCCGCATAGGAAACAAAAAGTTGATCAGATTTTCTAAATTTTTTGTTCTGTCCAAATAATATCTAAGTTGACGGTGGACATCAAGATAATGTAGCTTTTGTTCAGCTCTATCTGAATAGTTAGGAAAAAATACAGGAGATCAATGGATTGATTCAGATTGTTCTTTGAAGCGACCTTAGGTAAAAAGGTTGGATTAGTTCTCAAAGATACTCTGTCTTTGTGAAAACCAAATAGGGGTCGAACCGAAAGAGCATGAAGTTCAGACACCCTCTTGGCAGATGTAATAGCCACTAGGAATAAAGTTTTCCAAGAAAGATATTTCAGGGAACAAGAAACAGCTGGCTCGAAGGGGGGGAAGAATCAAGGATGTCAGCACTAAATTTAGATCCCACTGAGGAGGAGGATTCCTGATTGGAGGTTTTAGTAGGAAAATTCCTTTCAAGAAGGCCCTGCAGAGCCTATGGGACATAATATTATGGTCTGCTATCCAGACATGAAAATTGGAAATAGCAGCCAATTGAACTCTGACTGTGGAAGAAGAGGAGCCTGCATGAAAAATCTCTGCTAAGAAGTCCAGGACTGCCTGAACAGGGCAGTAAAAGGATCAATATTTTGGGCCTTAGCCCAATGAGAGAAAGGTTTCCACATGCTTGTGTAAGTCCTTGTGGTAGAGGATTTTAGCCGGTTACTATGATGTCTCTAACTGGGTTAGAGATCAAAGGAAGCCTGGCTAAGGAAGGAAGTGGAGCAACCATGCTGTGAGGTTGAGAGAAGGGATTGACCGGTGCAGCTGACCCGATTGGTGAATCAGAAGATCTGGCACTGGGTCCAGATGCCACGGCTGCACCAAAAGGTGATGATGGAGGAACGGCAACCAAACTTGTCGAGGCCAGTAAGGGGCAATGAGAATCAATTTGGCTCTCAAAACGGTAGCTTTCTGGATCACCTGAGGGATCAGAGGAAATGGAGGGAAGGCATAAAGAAGTCCCTGGGGCCAATCCTGGGTCAGAGCGTCTCTGGGGGGATGGCCTGATAGAGGGAAGAGGCTGAAGAAGTCTGGACATTTGCTGTTTTGGGGAGTAGCAAAAAGATCGCAACATGGACGACCCCATTCCAGAAAAATCTCTTCCGCTATAGATTGCTTGAGAGACCACTCATGAGGCATGAGGACAGCTCTGCTCAATCTGTCCGCTATAATGTTGGTTTTCCCAGGGATATGCGTTGCTACCAGAAACCGATGAGAGGAGATCGCCCATTGCCATAGTCTGAGCGCTTCTCGACACAAGGGGTAGGACTTGGTTCTGCCCTGTTTGCTGATATACCAAACTACAGACATGTCTGTGTGGACTGCAATTGTCCCTACGGGAAGAAAGTCGTTGAGGGCTTGCAACGTTAAAAGCACTGCTCTCATCTCCAGGACATTTATGTGCAGATGGTACTCGAACGGCTGCCACGTCCCATGAACCATCCTGCCCTGATAATGACCCCCCCACCCGATCAGGGAGGCATCCGTGGTGACAGTGGCTATCGGGGATGGGGGTACAAAGTACCTGCCTTGGTGAACCTGAGACGATGTGATCCACCAAGCAAGATGCTCTTTGCATGTCTGTGTCACCAGAATCTGGTGACGCATTGGAAGTTGCTGGTATGACCATTGTGTGAACAGCATCCACTGAAGAAGGCGCATGTAGAATCGAGCCAGGGAAGAAGAGTAATGGCCGCAGCCATGAGACCTAATACCTTTAGAACCATTCTGGCCTGTATTTTCTTGCTGGCCAGAATGATCCTGACATGATTCTGAATGTCTGAAACTCTTTGTTCTGTAAGGGTAGCTGACATCCGAACAGTGTTTAAGTTTGCGCCTATGAAGGTAATAGACTGGCAGGGCGATAAGGATGACTTTTCGAAGTTGATTGAGATGCCCAAATGAGAACAAAGGTCTATTGTGTAATCCCTGGCTTGTATAAGCTGATGCCTGGTGGTGGCTGACAGGAGCCAGTCGTCGAGATACAGAAACACCTGGAATCCTTGACGTCTCAGGTGAGCCGTGACCACTGCCATGCATTTGGTGAACACTCTGGGGGGCTGTAGTGAGACCAAAGGGCAGGGCTCTGAACTGGAAATGACTGGACCCCAGCCGAAAGCGGAGAAATCTCCTGGAGCGTCTGTGAATTTTTATGTGATAGTACGCATCCTGAAGATCTATTGAGCACATCCAGTTGTCCTTCTGTAAGAAGGGCAGAATTGACTGAAGAGTGACCATTCGGAATCTTGTCTTCCTGACAGACTTGTTGAGTCTGCTGAGATCCAATATTGGTCTCCAGTCTCCCGTCTTTTTGGGGACCAAAAAGAACCTTGAGTAGATTCCGGGCTCTGAATGGTCTATTGTAACTGGCTGAATGGCTATTTTTTGCAGTAGTTTTGAGATTTCTGACTCTGCAATCTCCCTTAGACCGGGTGGTACATCTGGAAGGGAACTTGAGGGGAAGGGACTTTCCTCGAAAGGAATTATGTAACCCTTGGATATGATCGACTGTACCCATCTGTCTTGAGTGAGGGAATGCCAGGCTTCTGGGTACAGTGATAATCTTCCCCCGACTGCCTCCAAGGAGGGACAGCCGGGCAACACCTCAGGGATGCTGAAAGGGCTTGTCAGAGAGGCTCCCTGTTTCCCTGGTTCTTGGACCCCTCTGCCTCTAGAGCGGCGTCTGTTGTTGTTACCCTCTGCCTCTAGGGGTAAACTGACCACGTGAATCCGGGCGTGACTCCTTGGGATTTACGGAACCACATCTTCCGCCCTTCTGTCCTTTGGGATAAGGTCTAGAAGGGGTGGAAAACGGACTCCAACAGCAGAAAGAGTCTTGCCGTCCTGCTCGCACCTGGTCAAGGTTTCCTTCACCTGAGGGCCAAACAAAGCTGACCCATCAAAGGGAGAATTTGTGAAGGACGCCTTAAAGGGATTCGCAAAATCACATAGCCGCATCCAGGCTTGGCGTCTAAGAGCCACACCTGTACCTGCGGCTCTACTCGCTCCATCCGCAGCATAAGATATTAGCCGCATGGAGGAGTTTGCAATGGAATTGAGGGTTCCTAGCTGCGAAGCAATTTTTCTTGAGCCCCTGCAGCTGTTGGATCCTGAACTACTTCTCCCAGCTCCTTCAGGATATCCCTCTGGAGTCTGGTGAAGTGACATAGGTAATTCAGCGAACGCATAGCAAAGGTCGCTGAGGAAAACATCCGCTTACCGTACCTATCCATGGTCCTAGAGTCCTTATTAGGAGGATGGACGGCACGGAAGGATCTGCAAGTTCCTTTTGGTGGCCGCAGCCACCACCATGGCATCAGCGGGACACCCTTAGTAAGGAATTGTTTGTCACACGGGCAGTGATAAATTTTGAAGGCCTCCTAGGGACTGGCTCTACAGAGTCAGGAGCTGCCCACGCCTTCGTGCAATAACCTGCATAAGGGGTCGAAGGCGGAGACACCCAGGAGGTGGAGGGCCGAGATCCAAACGCCTCTAGGTATACTGACTCATCCTCAGAGGGATTGTTGGTGGGCCAGTTTCCCCTCTGTTTCAGAAGTTCTAGGATGTCTGAGAAGGAGACATCCTCAGAGGGGATCTAGGGATCCTCTGACTCATCAAAGTCAGTATCCAGTGACAGACTCGGGGAGTCTACATGCTTCCTCTTACAAGTCCTCTTCCTAAGAGGATCTCCCGAAACATCAGGAGAATCCTTGGAAGAGGGGAAATTCCAATGGGGAAACCTGAGGCGGAGGATCTCTGGGTCCTGTAGCAAGAGAAGTGGCAGAGATGTCAACAGGTACTATAGAGGGAGGAGCTACGGGAACAGACTGCTGACTGATACCAGTGGCCAGTACACTCTTCATCACCTCGAATGCTCCCTCCCAGGCAGGTCCGAGAGAACCCGCTCCAAGAGCTAGGAACTCCAGGGACCACCGAAGGGAAGTCTCCGAGGCAGATGTCGGAGCCGAGCTCACCAAGGCCGAGGCTCCAAGGGGAAGAGCGGGTTCGGACAAGGGTCCGATGCCACTCACCCCTCGGAGGAGACCATGGAAGCCCGACCACGAATCCCTCTAAGGAAGGTCTCAAGAGGAGATAAGAGTAGAGGCTGAAGGAACAGAAGGGGTATCCGTCCTCCAGCCGTAGCAGTAACCATTCCGAAGACTCCAACTCCAAGCTCTGGGGTAGAGTTGAAGGAGGAACTGTAACGGGTGTGGACCAACAGTCGCCTGTTGAGACGGACTGTGTAACATTTGGGCCAGTACCTGTGACTTAAGTAATCTACTGACCACTCTCTCTAGGTCATGATCTGACAACCTGGATGACCTTGAAGATCGGCTCCGATGGCTCCGTTCCGACAGAAGAGGTGAAGCCGGAGCCGAAAGTATCGGCTCCAAGGAAGGAGACCTCGACCTCTTCCTGGAATGAGCCATCGGAGCCGATACTATAGATCCTGTCGGAGCCGACCTCTCGGAGCCGACAGGAAGCCTCGATGTATCGGCTCCAGCCGGAGCCGATACAGCCACCAAAGTAACGGTGTCGGAGCCGATCGGAGCAGACACCGATGCCTGTGCCACATGGGTGTCGGAACCGATCGGAGCCAACATCGAAGTGGTCGCTACAGATTCGGCACCGATAGCCATCGGTGCCGAAGGCTTTGTTAAGCCAGAATCGGCTCCAGCCGGAGCCGATCTAGACTCAGCACGAGTCGGAGCAGAGGCCGCAGGCTTAGGAACAGAAGCCTGGGCCTTGGAAGGTTTAACTGATTTGGATGGAGCCGACTTAGCCGGAGAGCCCTCCGGCTTAAGAAGGCCCCTAAGGATCAGTTTATTAAGTCTTTCCTGCAGGACTCTCTGGCTGAAGGAATGACAAATAGCACAGGAGTCCTGCAGGTGAAGAGGGCCCAAGCAATAAAGGCAAGAAGTGTGACCGTCTGTCAGAGACATCTTCTGACAGCACGAGTCACACTTCTTAAAACCTGAGACCCTCTCCTTTGACATGGTGCTTTACACAAACACACACACACACCAGTCAAAAATTAACTTAAATAAAATACCCAAAAGGTATTTCTATAAACAACACACACACCCTAACAGGGAGGGATGGGATGGGTAAATTTGACTAAAAATAATTAGAAAAGACAGGGATTTTCTGTCACAAAAGGTAAAAATTAACTAATAACTAACAATTAAGGGTTTTTTTAAGAAAAAGGGGCTTAAATATCCAAAAAGAGAATCACTTACCAGGAGCTGGTAAAAGGAGGACCTCATAAGCGAAGCGGCAAACGAGATCTGGGTACTTACCGCCTTGCATCATGGGATATGGGGCTGCCTCGAGCTGGTAAAAGTGACTTTCGAGCTTAGCAAGTGCCGAGTCGGAGCCGAGGGATCGGCTCCGAACCCATCAAGCAAGAATGAAGGCGAGATTGACAACTTAACATGATAAGGATTCACAAATTTAGGAATAAAACTGGTGTGGTAGCCACGAGGAAAAAAATAGCTGCATTCGTGGATTATATTTTGCACGTGGCAAATTGTGTATCTGACATTAGGGTGCTGCAGGCCATTTTAAAACAGTATAAAGTATTTTCAAGGTAAAAAAATAAAAAAATAAAAGTAAAATAAAGGTTGTGTGCCCAGACCTCTTTTTTTGGCCTGGCTTCTTCTAGCAATTTACCAGCTAATAACAGGTAGCATTAGAAAGGATAAGGAGAAATTAACAAAACAATACTAATACTGTTAATCCAGGATGTCCTGTAGTTGAGAAATTAATCATAGTTTCCCACTTATTCATATTTTTATATTTATGTTCATATTTTCATAACTACATGCTACTAAGGGGTATGTTGTAAAATAAATGGTGGGACAGAGGACAATTCACTGTCTCTACTGTAAATATTGGTACGTGTTTTATTAGTAATAATGAAAATAAGCAAATTTTCTATATATATTTAATACTAAAAAAACTACATGACTTGCAGAGTACTGCATGGCATCAGGTTAAATCTTAGGTGCTGGTGAAAAAAACTGTCTGATATTTTCACTGTAAGTCGCACATCTTGAGAAATACCCAGTGCTATTCATATTGCTAATTATACACACAAAAAATATTTTCATATTTCTGTAAATATCTCAATAAACACACACTCAGAGGATTTATACTGTAGAGTAAAAGCCTATATCTGGTTAATACAAGTGTTCTAACAATATCTGTCTAGGTTGGACAGCTTCCAAGATATGACCATTTGTGAAAGCTCAGCAAATATATAATTTCTTAGTTTGCATGCATTGTAATATTATAATATTCATGGAAAGAACAAAAATGAATGAAAAGCAAACCAGTAAAAATAAACCCCAGCAGGACAGAAAATCCACAAAAGATGTTTATTGAGCACTTTCGTTTAGTATATTACAAAACTTCATCAGAATATCTAGTAGAAAAACAAACAGACAACTGACTCAACAAAATTTATATGTGTATATATATATATATATATATATATATATATATATATATATATATATATATATATATACCATCACGCACTAGTTAGTCAAACAACAATTATGCCTATCCTTCTTACTTAAAGGAATATGATCAAAATTAGTAAATAAATGCCTATAAATATAGATAATACATTTGATAAAACACAGAAAGGCTTAAAACTTCATAAAATCCTATCTAAACCAAAACATATATATATATATATATATATATATATATACATATATATATATATATATATATATATATATATATATACACACACACACACACACACACACACACACACACACACACACACACACACACTTCTAAGATACATTTAAATAAAAAACAAACAAATAACTACATGAAGCCATCAGCTTTTAACCTAAGAATAGAACCAATTGATACATTCTTATTTAGCCCTGGTTGTTGGGTGGCATTAGTTCTCAATTGCCACCTCAACTCTAATAATTATAAAAAAATCATTTTTAGGACCCCCTCTGTCACTCAAAAACACCTGTTCCAAAATGGTAAAACTAAAATAATGCCCTTCATTTTCCATGATATGTGAGGCAAGGGCGTTTTTTGCATCCTTCTTTTTAATGTCAAAGTAATGCTGATATATTCTCGTTCTTAATGCATTAATAGTTTTACCTATATAGAAACTTTTACAAAAGTTACACAGGGCAAGGTACACCACACCTTTTGTACTACAGGAAAACTTCTGTTTATAGAAACATTTTCCATAATTAGGTATTGAGACACTAGTCCCTTCTAAAATGTATTTACATTACAAACAAAAACCACATTTCAACATTTTTCCCATCTCCAAACACCCTCTAGTATTCTTCTCCAACATGTTTTTGAAACACAAATCCTTTTTATAAACTATCTTAGGATTAAAACCCATCAGCTCATTAAATTCAGAACCAGTATTAAATATATTCCAATTTTGATGCAAGATTTCACAAATATTATTAATTTTTTTATTATAACTAAAGACACCTGTAACAGAAAAACTAGTGTTACGTTCTTTATCATTCTCTCTGTTAGCCATATCGAATGAAGTACCTTTCCCCAGTAGAGGTGATAAAATACCTCTCTCTCTCTTTTTAACCACTTCTTGTAGTAAAGGATGTAAAAAATCATAGGGATAGTTCCTATGTAAAAGCATGTCTTCTAATATCTGAATTTCATGAAGAAAATCATCCCAGTCTGACACCATTCTTGCAAGACGTACCACTTGCCCTTTTACTAAGGCCCTTTTTTGATGTACTGGATGAAAGCTGTTGTAATGAAGTAAAGTGTTAGAATAGGTCGGCTTTCTATATAATCTTGTCTTGAAGGCCTGATCTTCTCTCACCTTTGAAATAGTGATATCTAAATAATTAATAGCCTCTTTATTAACGCTGTGTGTAAAATCAAGGAAATCTGTACTTTCTTTCAAAAAGGACAAAAAGTGCTGTAATTCTTCCTCACTATTGTCCCAGAATATAAGAACATCATCAAGGTACCTGCAATAATACTACCAGTACCCCGAAAAAGTACTAGTAAACACAAACTCCCTTTCCCAGAAAGCTAAGACAATATTTGCAAAAATGGGAGCACAAATGGCTCCCATTGCTACTCCCTTTACTTGTTTAAATAATTGTCCCTCAAACACAAGGACATTTGCATCAAGTATTAGTTCCATCAAAGTTCTAAGTATTAAGATCCGGTCATGTCTAATAGTGGTGTATCTACATAAATATAGATAAAACCACTCAATCCCTTTATCATGCGGGATCACTGAGAAAAGGTCCCCAACGTCCATGGTAATAAAGGACAAGTCATCTGTAAACATATCTTTGTCAAATTTTTTAAGGAGATCCCAAGAGTCCTTTACTATCCATGTACATTTTAACAAAATGTCTTTTAACTGTACATCAATGAATTTAGCTATAAAATAAGTCTTTGAAGCTTTTGCATCTACAATAGGACGAAGAGGGGGGTCAACAAGGTCTTTATGTAGCTTGGGTATACCGAATATGGTTGTGATTTTTAACTGACATGAAATTATGTTCCTCCAAGCTAATTTGCCTATTAAATAAAAGCTCATCCAAGACGATATCAACTTTTCTATAAAGAATGTTCTTCTCATTTAAACTAATTTCTGTGTATGTGTCATTATATAGCAACCCAAGCATTTTTTCTACATATGTATTAACATTCATAATAGCTAAACCACCCCCCTTTGTCTGGTTTCATAACACGTATATTTCTATTACTGCAGACCGCATTTAATAATTGTGATTCTTGTAAATTTAGGTTGCCTTGCGTTTCACTGTGTGTTTCCATTTTAAACATTGGTCTTATATCATGTTCACACATTCTTTCAAAAGTCTGTATGACAGGATGTAATGGAGGATTAAAGAGACTAGGTTTCTTACATATTTCCCTTCCTATATGTAATTCAGAATTATCTTTGAAAATTGTTTTTAAATTTAATTTACGTGTAAATAACTTTAAATTAATGAGAATTTCATCTAGTGTGCCCTTCCTACTAGGGACATAGGACAAATCTTTTTCAAAAATGTTCGCAAGACTGTTCTGAAAAACTGTCACTGTAATTATATATTTTAAAATCACCACAATCATTAATCAGAATATTGCATGATACAACATATTGTTCACTAACCACAAAAGGAGGGGGAGTATCGATATTCATCAAAGATACCCACACCTCCAGGTTGGTGGCAAAGCACGAAGCATCAGAGACTATCCATGTGCAACTAACAGTGGGTAAAACTGCCTTCCAGTTTATAGCCTGCTACAGACCACCCTCCCAAACCCAGGAACCCCACTCGGCCTTCCTGAGAACACTGGAAAATATGAAGGTCTCTCCAAACACCATTATATTGGGCGACTTCAACTACCCAAACATAGACTGGGAGCATTACTCTAGCTCCAAAACCCTAGCCCAAAGGTTCCTAGAATTTATAAACTCAAATGCTATGGAACAACTTGTTACCACTCCCACAAGAGGGGAAAACATACTGGACCTGATCATCACCAACATGGGGACTCTATGCTCCAGACCAGAAGTGTATCCCTCACTGGTAAGATCAGACCATAAACTAATCTCACTGGATATTCACATCCCGACCCCACCCCTGCCCAGAAAACCACAGTGAAAAACTTCTAAAGCAAATTTCACACTCCTCAAAACCGAGGTGGAATCCTTCAAAGCCCCCGGGCCTGTGGAAAATACGTCCCAGACCGCAGAATCCTTTATAAACGCATTCTATGAACACCTTCAGGAATGCATGGATCATGCGATCCCAAATAACACCAAGACCCAATCCTCCAAAGGCAGACGTCCTGTCTGGTGGACCCCAGCCATAAACAAACTATACAACAGAAGGAGGAAGCTACTAAATGATGGAGCAAAATCCCAAAAAGGGAAGGCATCACTGATCAGTATTAGCAAAAAACTACGGGCACTCATAAAATTGTCTAAGGCCAGCTTCGAGAGAAAAATTGCACAGGACACTAAGAATAATCACAAGGCTTTCTTTAGTTATGTTAGGAACCTGGGTGGTAATTCCGAGATATGCTCACAATTAGTCCAAAATGACAAAAAATACACCGAACCCACAGACATTGCCAACATCCTAGCTGACAGGTTCAGCGCAAACTTCTCCCCCCACCACCACCAAAAGGGCAAATATCTATCCCAGCAGAGTGCTACCCCCCTGACATCTCAGATGCTCAGGTAAGAGCCGCCCTCTCCAAAGCAAAAAACACAGCATCAATGGGACTAGACGGTGTCCCAGGCTGTGTCCTACATGAACTCCAAGAAGAGCTAAACCCAAACATAAAACTACTGTTCAATCTCAGCCTTACTACAGGATATGTGCCCAAAGAGTGGCGTACAGCAACAGTGGTCCCTCTCCATAAAGGTGGTGCCTCAATGGATCCTGGAAACTATCGCCCCATAAGCCTGACTAGCTTGGTCTGCAAAGCTATGGAAAGGATCATCATGGACCTCATAAATAAAGATATTGGGGACCTACAGACACTGGATCCTACCCAGTTCGGCTTTGTTAAGGGCAGATCCTGCCTCTTAAACCTGGTTGATTTCTTTGAAACAGTCACCAAGGCCATTGACGAGGGGAAGGTGGTCCACACAGCCTACCTGGACCTCAAAAGCCTTCGATACAATACCCCACTCGGGCATTATAGATAAGCTCACCAGCTTAAATATAAACTCCTATGTCACTAGATGGATTGCAAACTGGCTCAAGGACAGAACCCACATGGTTAGAATTGCTGGAGCCATGTCAGACTCCAAACCAGTTACAAGTGGTGTCCCACAAGGCTCAGTCCTGGGACCTCTCTTGTTCGGTATATATTTCTCGGAGGTACAGGCCAACACGGAAGGACTGTGGCTGACCAAGTTCGCAGATGACTGCAAACTGGGTGCCATAATCGACTCTCTAGCCGACACAAGCATCCTCCAAAAGGGCCTCAGAAACAGACAACTGGTGCCAGAGCCATGGCCTCAAGCTAAATGCCAAAAAGTGTATAGTCATCCCCTTTGGCAAAAACAAAGTGCCACAAATTACCACATAGGTGGTAATCCATTAAGTACAGAAGAAGTAATTAGGACCTGGGGACCCAAGTTGATAGCAATCTCTCATTTGACAACCACGTGGCCAAAGTGGTTAGAAAAACATTTTATATAGCCCACCTAATCATGAAGGGATTCACATCTAGATCAGGGAGGTCATCGTGCCTCTTTACTCATCCCTCATCAGGCCCATAATTGAGTACAATGCCCTTTGGGATGTACCTTACCAGACACCTGCAGCAACTGGAAAGACCCCAAAAGTACCTCACCATGAGGATCAAAGGGCTCAAACAGATGCCATATGCTGCCCGGTTAAAGAAACTCCAGCTCTACTCAGTGGCATACAGCCTGTTCAGAGGCGATCTGTGCCTGACGTATAAAGCCATGTCCAACCCGGAATTAATGGACATGCTGCACCTCAGAAAATCCAAATCCCATTGAGCTACGTGCTCGAGAGACTTGAACCTCAGCACTGAAATAAATAGGACATGCTGGAGGGACAGATTCATAACCCAGAGGCTCCCTTCACTCTGGAATAAAATCCCAGTCCAGGTTAGGCAGAGTCCCTCATTGACTCTCTTCAAGAGGAATCTTGATGAGTGGATGGGAGATCGTAGGTTTACCCCAGGTATCACTTCTGTATCACTGTTAGACAGAGGCACAGTATACTAACCTCGAAAAAGGGCATAGCAAAATAAATTTAAAATGGGTGGCGAAAGCCAAACACATTCTGGCTAGGCTTATAAATGCCCTAGGACAGATAGCCTAGTATGAACCTATGAACCTATAAGAAAAAAAATAATCAACATTACAGTTGCCACTCGCCAGCCCATTGGAATTAAATTGTACTTAATTTGTCTCAGAGGATATATTTAGTAACTGTTCCCCCTCCCTCTCCCCCTGCCACTGTGATTCCAGTTTTTGTAACCTGGTCCTCCCCTCTGGTTCCTCAGTCGTTCGGACCTCATAAGAGGGGGGTTTTCTAAAGGGTCTAAGTAGTTATCATAATTGCTATATTGACCTAAATGAATCTCTTCGTTTTGACCATTTATGTCAATCTGATTATTTATATCATGGTTAAAAAACTGTTTTTTTGATTGGCCAGGTGGGGGTGGGGGGGTATGCTCTTCTCTGTGCATAGTTGCACTAATTGCGTTTCAATTTCTCTTCTTTTTTATTTTTAAAGTACAGAAATAGATCTGTCAACTCTGTTAAAAATAGAAGAAAAATCATTATGTTTTCTTTCAAACAAAAGATCAGTCTTAATATCATTGTCTAACTTTTTAACCTTACCAAAAAGGTCAGAAATCTTCCTATCATTGTCTTTAATGAGACAATCCAAGAGCTCGCACCAATGCCTGTTGAATAACTGCAACAATTCTACATGTAGTAAAGAGTCCTTGACTAAACCGGATGGATACTTTCAGTACCAAAGCCCTTTTGGAATTTCCTCACGGCGTTTACATTCTTTTAAATAATTGTTGTCATGTTGTAATTTATGATATTCTAGTATACAGGACTCAAACAGTTTAAGTTGTTCGTCCAATGTTCCGTTATACTCTTTTGAATAATTCTGCTTACCGGAATGCCATTCACTGTCGGTTTCAAGCCACTGAGATAGAGATTTACTTCCATTATAGAAGGAACCACCCCTTCTATGTTCATCGTTTGAAACCATATGCAAATTCAAGCCACCCGATTGGCTAACACCAATCTGTTGGCGTTGGGCAGGAGTAATCCCTTCAACGAAGCTCCCATCATCTACACCTTGGTTAATAAACCCATCAGGTCGTGTCGATGTGGATGGACGATGTTGTTGAGTCAGTCTCTCCATTAAAATCACCAAGCTAGCCACTGTGTTGTTTAAGGTTTGTAGCGAGGATGCCAATAAGTTCAAAGTAGGTGGATCCACGGTAAGTGCTTCCTCCATCTCCAAACCACAAAAACGAATGAAAAGCAAACTAGTAAAAATAAACCCCAGCAGGACAGAAAATCCACAAAAGATGTTTATTGAGCGCTTTCGTTTAGTATATTACAAAACTTCATCAGAATATCTAGTAGAAAAACAGACAAGACAACTGACTCAACAAAATGTATATATATATATATATATATATATGTATATATAGATATATATATATATATATATATATACCATCATGCACTAGTCAAACAACAATTATGCCTATCCTTCCTACTTAAAGGAATATTATCAAAATTAGTAAATAAATACCTATAAATATAGATAATACATTTGATAAAACATAGAAAGGCTTAAAACTTCATAAAATCCTATCTAAACTAAAACACACACACATATATATATATATATATATATATATATATATATATACACACACACACACACACACACACACACACACACACACACACACACACATTTCTAACATACATTTAAATAAAAAACAAACAAATAACTACATGAAGCCATCAGCTTTTAACCTAAGAATAGAACCAATTGATACATTCTTATTTAGCCCTGGTTGTTGGGTGGCATTAGTTCTCAATTGCCGCCTCAACTCTAGTAATTCTAAAAAATAATTTTTAGGACCCCCTCTGTCATTCAAAAACACCTGTTCCAAAATGGTAAAACTAAAATAATGCCCTTCATTTTCCATGATATGTGAGGCAAGGGTGTTTTTTGCATCCTTCTTTTTAATGTCATAGTAATGCTGATACATTCTCATTCTTAATGCATTAATAGAATGCATTAGAAAATTTCTAAATTGTGGGTGCAGTACTGGGTTATAAACACTTTTCCTTCTAAGTTCTTTCCCACAAATCTGCTCCCTCTTATTTCCTTCATATAAAAGTTGAAAAGTATTTTTCCTCACAAACAATTTAAGGTCGACTAAAACTTTACTAATATCACTTTTTTATTTGGAACAAATTTCAGTCCTTTCATAAACAACTGAAAAAAGTTGGCATCTATCTCTGAACTACTACAATTAAATATGTTAAAATTCTGGTAAGTATAAACATTTTCATTGTGTTTAATGATCTCTTTATCACTGCCATTCACTTCTTCCACTCCACAACTACTTACCTCAACTTTTCTGAACCTGAAGTTTTTAACTTTGACATCAATGACCCTTTAAAATTTCCTTATTTGAGGAGATCGGGGAGAATTCAGAACAAGCCGACAGTCCGTTACCGGTACAGAGGGGGGAGATAAGTAGTTCTGGAGAGAAAGAAGTGAATGGCAGTGATAAAGAGATCAAACAAGTTTTTAATTCATCCACTAGATGGTGCTATTGCTATTTTTTTGGATTCCTTGCATAGGTTTATATGAATGAACATGTTTAAGTTTAATAGTTTTTAGCTTTCAGTGTCAAAAGTTTTTCATAATAAATTTTGCACATCAGGTCATTTAAATGTAATGAGTTTTTTACATTCATATATTTAAATAAGTATTTTAGATTTTTATTACAATGAATAAGTTCATATGTGTCAGGTTTTAAATTTTATGTATTGCATTAATATTCATGAGATATGTTTAGTTTAGCGTTGTGCTTGGTGTAAACTTATTCAAATTCATATTTAAGGATGTGTTAGAAAAATATGTATTAATGTGTATGTTTAGTGCTTATTAGAAGCTAAAAGGTTTAACACATTTAATTCTATTTTATGTACAGCTTAATTCTGTATGAAATTATAAGATGCTTTTTCAAACTGCAGTATGTTTCTGAAATTGCAAGATGCTCTCTGACCGAGTATTTGCTAGCACAGCAAAATTCATGTTTATGCCTTTTGGAAATTTACTGAGAAGCAGGTGACTATCTGCTAGGTCAGGAAAATGAATGAATAGTGAATGAATAGAACAATACTGCTTCTATAATGTGATAGAATATGAACAATTAGCTCTGTTCGTGTTATGAGAACATGCACAGCTGCGGAAAAGAAAAGATACACCAAACAAAGACTGCTTGAAATAATGAACTATAATCTGTACTTGCTTTGTGCTCAAATTAGCCATAGTACCTTGAATGGTAACATTGCATAGTGAGAAGTCATATCTGACCGGTGGTCATCAAGGCCACGTTGTTTTTCTTAGGAAGTTTTTTTGTGTAAACTTGATATGCCAGCAGAAAATCATGGACAAACAGCTGCTATGAAATAATATTGAAAGAACTTGTGATTTATTACGTCAGCTTAGTAGGCAATGCCTTGTAAGAAATGTATAAGAATAGCTTCACTTCCTGATTCTAGTTAGACAAACTCTGTATTAGCACGTTTTTGTCTCCTTGCTGCAAGATTAAAGTGCCTTAACCTGATACTGCCGTGTGCTGATCATTTTGAAGTTGTTTTTCCTTTGACAGATTGGTCCTTCGGACTGGAAACTCTCACTTCGCCTCAGGTCAGATGGGCCAGGTGGCATGAAACCGTACGGGGAAGAAACCACATTGGTTCTTCTGCTTTGAAAGACCTCTGACTGACTTGTCGTTCAAAAGAGGCCAGCCACTTTTCTGATCTGCGACTGGAGGACGAGTTAGCATATGAACCAGAGACGGTCAATCACGGAGGCTCAGGTAAGGTGAGATTTACCTTTTTTTCTGTTTTAGATCAGGGACTTGATTTGAATCATCTGTCAGGAGATTTGTTTTGTACAAGTCAGGGACAGAAAGACTGCAGTCTTGTCATAGATCAGGGAAACAGAATAGGTAAGACAGTTATTCTAGATAAACTGTGAAATAGAAAATCGTGGTACCACGTCAAAATAAGAAGGGTTACGTAACATTTTTAACAGTCAGAACAATATGGGTAATAAGTGCGCAAAAAGTTCCCAAGACCCACTGCTAACCGAAGATGCAAAATATATGCAATTACAGCGTGCCAACAATGTTAGATACTATACAAAATGGGTTAATAAATATGAATTTGATGGCAAATTAGAAAAATCCTCGCTTATTAAACTTATCAAACAGCTTAAAACCGATGCAAAAGGTCAGGTAAAAAAGCAACGTCAATTAGGCATTCCTCAGGCACACAGGTGGACTGAGGAAGCAAACCGTAGGGAACAAAAAAGTAGTAATTCAAAAGCTATGTTTTTAGATAAAGAAGACAATAATTTAGTAATAGCATCAGCCCCTCCGCCCCCTCCATTTCCCGCACCAGAATATGAAGCGAGTGGGCAACCTGGTCCACCTCCGCTATACCCGGCTGCCACTGCAAAGCCAAGACCATATGTTAGAGATCCCATCGAGACTAGGTCTCGAACACGTAACTTTAAGAGGGGATACGGAGTTATATGAAATAAACAAAAATTCACGAGCTATGAGTGAAGAGATATGTCCACTCATAAATGTACCAAATCCTCAGGCAGGACAGGACCAGACTCTCCTAGTATATAGACCGTGGACACCGGAAGACATCCGGAAAGCCACAGAGGGAATTCCCCATCCAAAAGCTAATTTTAGAAAATTCTTAGAAGACTTACAGGGCATGAGGTTAAGTTATCACTTACATGGAGAAAAAGTAGAAAAGTAGTTAGACAAATCGTAGGTCCAGATTGGCACATGATCAGTGGCAACTGGAATCCCCGTGACGCAGAACACAAGCCACTCCCACATAGCAACACAGAACTGAATAACAGAGTGAAAGGTCTAACAGACCGAATCTCTGAGAAATGGAAGCCTAGGGCAGACTGGATTTGCATTAATCAATGCATTCAACAGGGAGGTGAAACTGTTGACAGATATTATGCTAGATTATTAGAGTGTTTTAATAACCACTGCGGAATGCAGGTACCTGAAGACCAAACACATGATTCCCCATATGAGCAGCAACTAAAGAATGCATTTTTGAAAGGCAGTATTTTGCCTATAAGCAGCTTTATTACAAAGCACATGGTAGACCATTGTACGAGTAGATTACAGTCACTACTTGAATATGCTAGACATGCCGAAAGGCATTTTAATAGTAAAAAGAAAAAGAAAGCCCAAGTATTTTCCATAGAAGATGGAGCAGAAGTTTATGTAGTACAGTCCGGAAAAAAGGGCAAGAAAAATGCCCAGGGAAACAAACAATCTGATAAACGATCAGAAGAGTTTGAAGAGAGAAAGAAAACGGGTGAATGTTTTACGTGCGGAAAGAAAGGACATTTAGCAAGGTATTGCAAACAAAACAAGAAGGTAGCCATGGAAGATAAGGAGGGCGAGGACTGACTATATGATAGTCAAGAATCACTAGAAGGGAATAACCAAGAAAAGACAAATGCAAATGTGATAGAGGGAGTAGAGAATGTGATAGAAGAAATAGAGGAAGTACAAGAAATCACAGATGGTGAAGAAAGTGAAATTTTGGAGTTGGCTTTATTGAGCCTAGAGCTCTATTTAGCAGACACGAAACCGGAAGTTACACTTCTGGTAGAGGGGAGGGAAGTTAAATTCCTGTGTGACTTATGGGCTTCACGAACCCTGATACATCCTTCCAAACTACCAGAAAATTCAGAATCACTTGATTACATATTAGTGAAAGCAGCTAATGGGCAGCTGTATCGGGAGCCACTCACCCATAACATAGCAATAACTGACCCTGTTTCAGGGATGACCCAGAAAAGCAAAATTGTTGTTTCTGCAAAATGCCCAGTAAACCTTTTGGGCAGAGATCTTATGCAGATATTTGGCATAGCGGTAGTTCCGACTATGCAGGGTATGGAAGCACAGCGACAAATGGATACTTTTGTGGTGCGACCGGAGGGTGAAACATTTTATTGGTACAGCCAGAACTTAGTCACGACTGGTCCAGGGGCAGTAACCGAAGAACTGATGAACGTAGCCATCAGCAAGTCCCCTTCCCTTGACACTGAAACAACATTTGTTGCACTGTACTCTGTATTATTGTAGCACACCAGGACTGGATAAGGAATATGAGCAAGAACGGTTTAAAAACCATGCAAACAGATTAGTATTACGTAATTTGTACTGGGACACAGAAGGGAACAGTGTAGTTAGCTGTTCATTGCCCCAGGAATTCTTTGCACTCTATAAATCTAATCGATTGCCACATGCTCGTTTAACTAAGGACAAGAATGTGAAATGGGTAGATCTAGGAGAAAAAGTCACAAAGTGGGAAAAACAAACAGAGTTAGAATTGTCAGAACAGGGAGTACAGAAGCAGAAGTTAAATTGGATAATACAGACACACCCAGCTGTACACTTGCAGCCTAGCGAGGACAGCTGATTAGCACTCTTAATAGAAGAGGAAGAAAAAGCTTTATGGAGTATACCAGAAACTCTCTGGTCAACAGGGAAATCAGATGTAGGACTAATTCGAAAAGCAGGACCAGTTACTATTACGCCAAAATCAGCATTTTAGACCTCAAAAGAGACAGTATCCCTTAAGAAAGGATGCAGAAATAGGAATCAAACCTATAATAGCAGCTTTACTTAAGGAAGGAGTACTGGTAGAATCTCCTGATTCACCATGTAACACACCCTTATTTCCTGTCAGGAAAGCAAACGGAGAATGGCGTATGGTCCAAGATTTACAAGCTGTAAATGACGCAGTAATACCTACAGCACCTACGGTGCCAGATCCACACACCCTATTGAATGATTTGAAGCCTCAACAGAAGTATTTTTCTGTGGTAGATATTAGCAATGCGTTCTTTTCAATACCGATACACCCTGACAGCCAACATTGGTTTGCATTCACATTTCAGGGGAAAAGGTATACATACACGCGACTACCACAGGGGTATTGTGAAGTCCAACAATATTTGCACAAGAGATGGCAAGCAACTTGGCGGGATTTAGCCCAAGAGGCAGCCAAATTTTACTTTATGTAGACGACATCCTGCTGGCAGCCCCCACCCAGCAAGAATGCAGAGAAAATACCATAGCATTACTACAATTTCTAGCCACTCAAGGACATAAAGTAAACAAAAACAAATTGCAGCTTTGGAGAAAGCAAGTTAAATACCTGGGATATGTAATATCCAAAGAAGGCAGAACATTAGATGAAGATAGGACAATAGCAATTTTACAAGCACCCAAACCGACTACCAAGAAGGAAATGATGTCCTTCCTGGGCACGACTAATTTCTGTCGGAGTTGGATTCCAAACTATGCCTTGGAGTCTGCTCCACTGACCAACTTGATATACAAAAAGCCTATGACAGCACAAGATTTATTACAATGGACACCAGAAGCAGAATCAGCTTTCTGCAAACTGAAACAACTGATAGCATCCTCATTAGTTTTAGGATTACCAAACTATCATAAACGTTTTTTCCAAACTGTAGATTGTAAGCAAGGTTACATGACATCAGTGTTAACACAGCAACATGGGGATAAGCAACGCCCCATAGCTTATTATTCATCACAGCTGGACCCAGTGGCGCGATCCCTGCTCCACTGTGTACAAGCAGTAGTTGCAGCTGCAATGACAGTACAGGCTTCGGCCTCAGTAGTGTTGTTCCACCCTCTCACACTGAGAGTGTCTCATGCAGTCGCAATTATTTTACTGCAAGAAAAAGTAGCATATCTTTCTCCTGCTAGACATCTTTCCTGTAGGACTATACTCTTGAACCAACCTCATATGATAATTGAACGATGTACAACTTTAAATCTGTCTACCTTGCTCCCGACCCCTGCGGATGGCACACCACACAGCTGCCTGCAGGAGATTGAGCTAAAGACACTGCCTAGAAAAGATCTAACGGATGTTCCCTTGGATGATGCCGAGGTGACATATTACGTGGATGGCTCATGTAGAAGGGGTCCTACAGGACAGAACCTAGTGGGGTATGCAGTAGTTTCTGATACTGAGATTTTAGAAGCAAAGTCTTTACCACACAACTTATCTGCACAAGCAGCAGAATTGATTGCCTTAACAAGGGCATGTACCTTGGCAAAGGGTAAATGTGTGAACATTTTTACTGACAGCCAGTACGCTTTTTCTACTGTACATGTTTTTGCACAACAGTGGAAAAATAGAGGAATGATAACATCTACTGGTAAACAGATTAATCATGCGCAGTTTATTTTAGATTTGCTAGAATCCATTCAGTTACCTCAGAAAGTAGCTATTTGTAAATGTGTAGCTCATACCAAGCAACAGGAAAGGATTTCAAAAGGTAATGCGAGAGCTGATACAGCTGCAAAGCAGGCAGCTTCAGCAATATTTCTTTTGAGTGAGGAATTACAACCTACTGAGATTTTAGATTTAGAAATGTTGAAAACAATGCAAACACTTACTACGAAAATAGAAAAACAGAAATGGATAAAAAGAGGAGCAATTCTTGAGAAAGGGCTGTACATCTCCAAAGAAGGAAAACCAATTTTGCAGTCTAACTTGTTTAGATATGCAGCTTTGTTGAGCCATGGGCAGTGCCAGGATGGTACAGTTAGTGAACAGAGTGTTCACTGCATATGGATTTGCAAACTACATAAAAAAATTTTGTGCAGCATGCCATGTTTGTAACAAGCATCATGCACAAGGGGCATTGAAGCCTAAAGCAAGGGAGTTTCCCACCACCACCGTACCCGTTCCATACTATCTGTATGGATTTCATAGAACTAAACAAATGTGAAAATAAGAAATATTGTCTTGTCATTATAGATATGTTTTCCAAATGGGTGGAAGCTTTTTCGACCAAAAATCCAGATGCAGCTACTGTTGCAAAAGTCCTTGTTAAAGAAATTATTCCTAGATTTGGCATACCGGAAAAGATCTACAGTGACAATGGCACACACTTTGTAAATCAGACTATACAGAATTTCTTTAAAGAACCATTGTGCATACTACCCCCAATCCGCAGGATTAGTAGAGAGGCATAATGGGGTTTTGAAAAACAAACTTAGGAAATTGATTAGTGAGACGCAAAAGAACTGGGTGCACTGCCTGCCTCTGGCACTGCTGAGCATGAGAACTGTTCCAAATGCAAAGGAGTTAACTCCTTTTGAAATACTGTTTGGGAGGGCATATTATATACCTCAGTGGAAACCTCTCATGCCTGCAGACCAGGAGGCCGACAGTTCACTTGCAGAATATATGAGACGACTTTTAAGTAATAAACAACTTTTGCAGTTAAATTCTGTTTCAGATAAAGAACAAACCAGACCAGCGGAAGCAGCAGTAGTCCCAGGCACGTGGGTCTGGGTGAAAGTTATCAAGAAGAAGAATTGGACCACACCAAAGTGGGAAGGGCCGTACCAAGTGCTACTGTCAACACCCACTGCAGTCAAGATCGCAGAGCGAGCATCCTGGATTCATCTGACACACTGTAAATTGGTTAAAAACTTTGAACTGGACAAAAAATTTGTTACTGTTACACAAGAACAAAATGACCAGATACGGAGCAAATAGAAATGTTGAACAACCTCAGAAGTATTGCATGATCATTCTGTTGGCCATACTGATAACATTAATCTTTTTGTTGTGGCCTTTCCTTTTTCCAGCCACATGAGCTGAACTGAATAAACGAGATTCGTTACTTATAGACTGCTATCCGAACTGCAACACTTACCAAGCAATTAAATATGTGTATGCTGAAACTTTTAATGTTTCGAATTGCTGGATCTGCACTTTGTATTAAAGTACTGAAATTGAAGGACTGTTGAAAAATGAAACACTTTCATAAGTTTAAACTGAATGAGTCTCTTAACTGCAAATTCTGAATAGAAAGAGGTTAGGAGAAGAAGCAACTGTTTATGCTTTTGAAAATAGAATAAAAAGTATTAACAGGGGGGAAATGTTAGAAAAATATGTATTAATGTGTATGTTTAGTGCTTATTAGAAACTAAAAGGTTTAACACATTTAATTCTATTTTATGTACAGCTTAATTCTGTATGAAATTATACGATGCTTTTTCAAACTGCAGTATGTTTCTGAAATTGCAAGATGCTCTCTGACCGAGTATTTGCTAGCACAGCAAAATTCATGTTTATGCCTTTTGGAAATTTACTGAGAAGCAGGTGATTATCTGCTAGGTCAGGAAAATGAATGAATAGTGAATGAGTAGAACAATACTGCTTTCTATAATGTGATAGAATATGAACAATTAGCTCTGTTCGTGTTATGAGAACATGCACAGCTGCGGAAAAGAAAAGATACACCAAGCAAAGACTGCTTGAAGAAATGAACTATAATCTGTACTTGCTTTGTGCTCAAATTAGCCATAGTACTTTGAATGGTAACACTGCATAGTGAGAAGTCATATCTGACCGGTGGTCATCAAGGCCACGTTGTTTTTCTTAGGAAGTTTTTTTTGTAAACTTGATATGCCAGCAGAAAATCATGGACAAACAGCTGCTATGAAATAATATTGAAAGAACTTGTGATTTATTACATCAGCTTAGTAGGCAATGCCTTGTAAGAAATGTATAATAGCAGCTTCATTTCCTGATTCTAGTTAGACAAACTCTGTATTAGCACGTTTTTGTCTCCTTGCTGCAAGATTAAAGTGCCTTAACCTGAACCTGCCGTGTGTTGATCATTTTGAAGTTGTTTTTCCTCTGACAGGATGGGTTTAATTAATTAAGTTAATCTGCATCTGAAGAAGTTCATTTGGAACGAAAAACATGGTGAGACAGTTAAGCGTTTTGTGTGGAATATTTGGAGCCGTGTTTGTGTTGGATACATTAAAACGTTTTGGCGTTTTACCACTCTTTATGGCTGCTGGTGCTTCTGTCCTTATAGACCTGAAGGATGCATGAAGAAATACATCTAGCAATAGGGACCTTGGAGATAGGTTTCCCCAAAAAGGGGTTTACAGAAGGATACAAACAATTGATCAAATTTATGGAAATGTTTAGTCCTGTGTAAACAGAATCGTAACGGACTATGAACATCCCAACAGGTGGAGTTTGTATTCCATCTTGTTAGAAAAATTAGGAAAAAACACAGGCAAACTGATGATCTGATTGATATTGACTGATGCCACCTTAGGAAGAAAGGATGGACTGGTTCGAAGGGAAACCCTATCTTTGTGAAAAATCATGTAAGGAACTTTGATGTACAATGCCTGTAATTCTGAAACCCTTTTAGCAAAGGTAATAGCCACCAGAAAAACTGTTTTCCAAGATAAGTATTTCAGAGCTGCTGCTGCAGCAGACTTGAAAGGGGGAGTGACCAAAGCTTGAAGAACCATAGTAAGGTCCCATGGGGGAACAGTATCTTTGACCAGGGGGTGTAACAAAAAGCTGCCTTTAATAAAGGCTTTACACAGTCTGGAAGAGGCTAAAGAGGCAGAATTCTCGCCCACATGAAAATGAAAGATGGCAGCTAGCCGAACCTTGACAGTAGAAGAACTAACTCCGTGTTGAAAAATATCAGTTGGGAAATCAAGAATGGCGGAAATAGGAGCCGTGAAGGGGTCTAAACTCCTTTGAGAGGCCCAAAAGGAAAAACGCTTCCACTTGTTGTGATAAACCTTCCTGGTCGAAGACTTATGAGCAGCCACCAAAATAGATCTAACTGAGGAGGATAGTCTGGGAGTCATAGCAATCACGGGAACTGGAGCAGCCAAGCTGTGAGCTTCAAACTGTGCAGATTCGGATGAGGCACCCACGAAGGGTATGAAATCAGATCCTGAATGGGATCCAGGATCCAAGGCGGAGCCAGAAGGTGAGACCAAAGGAAGGGAAACCATACCTGGCAAGGCCAAAATGGGGCAATGAGGATCACTTTGCTCCCCAGTTGATGAGTTTTTTGTAGAAACCTCGGAATAAAAGGTACTGGCAGGTAAGCATACAGAAGACCGGGAGGCCAAGCATGAACTTGAGCGTTTCTGGGGGATTCCCCCGGCAGGGGGGGGTCAAAGCGAAAAACTTGCTGCACTTTGCATTGGAAGGAGATGCGAAGAGATCACAGCAAGGTTGACCCCACTCGTGGAAGATCTATTCTGCTACTGAAAGACTCAGAGACCACTCGTAAGGCATCAGAATGGTCTGACTTAGCCTGTCCGGTAGGATGTTGGACCATCCCAGAATGCGCGTTGCAAAGAGAAAGTGACCGGTGGAGATCACCCATTCCCACACTCTCATGGCCTCGCGACAAAGGGGGGTAAGATCTGGTCTCTCCCTGTTTGTTGATATACCAGCCCACTGACATGTTGTCTGACTGAACTGCAATAGTTTCCACAGGAAGAAAGGTATGATGGGCCTGCAAAGCGAGAAGGACCGCCCTCATCTCTAGAACATTTATGTGCAAGCTGGTCTCTACAGGGGACCACAGGTCTTGGTACTGTCCTGCCCGAACAGTGCCTGCCCCACCCGAGTTGGGAGGCGTCTATGGTCACTGTGGCTTGGGCTGGGGCTGGAACAAAGGTCGTCCCTCCAAAATGTCCGGAGAACACATCCACCATATGAGAGATGACCAACAGACTCGACTGAGATGAAGTGGATATATCAATGGCAGTTCCAACAGGGACTATTGTACAGCTAGAGTCCACTGTAGAATTCTCATGTGTAACCAGGCACATGGAAGAAGAGAGTTATGGTCGCCGCCATCAAGCCTAAGGCCCTCAAAACCGATTCCGCCGTTGGGAAATGAGAGTGGTAGATCAAGGAGACATGCATCCTCAGGTTCTGTACTCTCTCCGAGGTCAGGAAGATTTTGCACTGTAGGAGTATCCATCCTGGCACCAATGTAGTCTATCACCTGTACAGGATCGAGGAGTGATTTGAATGCGTTGATTATGATCCCTAAACACAGGGCAAGAATCAGGAAATAATCCCTGGTTTGGGAGACTAGATGCCTGGTGGGAGCAGTTAGGAGCCAATCGTCCAGGTATGGATAGACCTAAATCCCCTGAAGCCTCAGGTGAGCCACTACCACTGCCATCACTTTGGTAAACACCCTGGGGGCTGTGGTGAGACCAAAGGGTAGGGCTCGAAATTGATAATGATTGACTCCTAACCAGAAGCGGAGGAACATCCTGGAGCTTCTGTGCATCTTTATGTGATAGTAAGCACCTTGGAGGTCTAACAAGCACAGCCAGTCGCTCTCTTGCAGGTACGGCATTAGGAACTGTAATGTGACCATCCGGAACATCTCTCTGACAACTGACAGGTTCAGGGTAGGAAGGTCCAGAATGGGCTTCAAGTCCCCCAATTTCTTTGGCACCAAAAAAAACCTGGAGTACAAGCCCGATCCGGACTGATCTGTGGGGACAGTTTTGATGGCTTGCTTTTCTAGCAGCCAAAAAATTTCCTGTGCTGCTGCCTCCCTTCGTATGGGTGGTACATCCGGGAGGTGTCTGGGAGATTTGGGGGGACCCACAAAGGGGATAGAGAATCCTCTAGATATGATCTGAAGCACCCAGCGGTCTGATGTTATGGACTCCTATACCACTAAGTGCAAGGGCAAATATCCCCCGACTGCCTCCAGAGTAGAGCAGTCGGCCAGCCCTCAGGGCTGCTGTCCGGGTCTGTCCGAGAAAGGTTCCCAACACCCAAAATTCCTCTGACCCACTTTGCCTCTGGGCCAGCATCCATTCTGTCCCCCTCTGCCTCTGGGGGAAGAAGAGCCCCGAGTGTCCGGGGAATACTGCGACTTCCAGAACCACATCTTCCTTTGCCCTCTCTGGTTCCGGGAAAAGGACCTTTCAGGGATCGAGAAGCTGAACCTGACGGCAAACAGCTTCTTCCCATCCTTAAGGGGCATTGACAAAGGACGCCTTGAAAGGTTCCAAAAATTGACATAACCTGAGCCAGGCATTGCACCTCATGGGCACGCAGGACCCAGCCGCTCCTTCCATACATGTGAAAGGAGTCGCATGGACGTATTTGAGACTGCTTTCCAAGTAGCCATCCTTGCGGAGAATGAAGCCCTGTCCTCCTGCGACATGGACTTAGGGGGAGACTCCTCCAGCTCCTTTACCAGGTCGCGTTGGAGTCTGGTGACATAGGCCAGGTAAGTTCAGCTTCCTAATTGAGAAGGTAGTTAAAGCGTACACCTGCTTCCCTAGGTGGTCCATCATCCGCAACTCTGTCAGGAGGATGAACTGAGGAACTCTCCTGGGCAAGGTCCTTCTTTGTGGCTGCTACTATCACCATAGCGTCTACGGAGGAGCCCTTAATTCCATGCTGGTCTGTCTACGGGTGGACTTAAAATTTTGTCGGGTCTTTTTGAATTGGTTCCATGGTGTCCAGTGACTTCCATGCCTGCGAGGTGACCAGATCCAACAAAGGATCTGCATGATGGGACACCCAGGAAGTACATGGGCCCATGCCAAAAGCCTCCAGGAACACAGACTCAATCAGAAGGTTTGGGGGCAGACCAACCTCCCAGTTGGTGCAGGATTTCCATGATGTCTCTAAAGGAGACATCCTCGGGAGGTGATCTAGGGGAACCTTCCCCTTTATCCAAGTCCGTATCCTCGGTGAGGGACTCGGGAGAATCCAACTGCCTCCTCTTGCACGTGCGCTTGCGAGGTACCTCTCTGGTGGGGCTCTCCAGGGGGAACTCACAAGCCACTTGTTCCTCACTGGGAACCGTCCGGGGTTCTTAGAGCAAGGGCTGTCCCACAGGTAAAATGACTGGGACCATAGAAAGAGCCAAGGGAGTCTGGGTGGAGTCCGAGGAGGCAGTCAGGTGTCTCTATCCAGGAGAGAACCCTTTCTACCACGTCTAACGCTGAAGGAGAGCGAACTTCCTGAGAAACTAATAAGGAGGCCGGTCTCCCTGGGTCGATGAGAGAATCGGAGCAGAGCCCGAAGTGGACAGAGCTCCAAGGGAGGCAACTTGGCCCAACAAAGGTGGAGCCGATGAAAAAAGTTCCACTCCCTCATATCAGACACCCAAGCTCCGGCTCCGAGAGTTGGTCGGATCCGAGCTAGTTGGATCAGACATGCTCCAGGCAGCCGTCGGCTTTGAGGAAGCAGGTACCGTCGACGCTGACTACCCTGACTAAAGCCATCCTCGGATCCGAATACTCCAAACCCAATGGACGGATTGGAGAAGGAGATATCGACTGGAAAAAAGGAAACTAGTTCCCCCCTCCTGAGGGGTGCTGTTAAGACCATCTGGATCGGAGTACGGATGAACCTCCTCATCATTTTATTGGCCTAATGGTTAAGGTGTTTACCTTACAGACACAAGGTGCAAGGTTTGATTCTTACATGGGGTAACTGGCTAGGCTTAACATGGCCTGAAAGGGCAAGCAGCCTAGTACTAACCTATAAACCTCAGACAAAGACCGGGTGGACCTCGATGAGGTCATGGACTCTGACCTGGCGGGTTGGGGCATCGAGGCCCTAGAAGCTGAGCGTGTCTCTTTCGGCTCCGGGGAGAATCTCGAAGATCGGAGTTGAGGGGAGTCATGGATCCATAAGGTTTTCATAGGTGAAGGGAGGTCAGAATACCTCTTTCGCTTTTATAGGTTCATACTAGGCTATCTGCCCTAGGGCATTTATAAGCCTAGCCAGAGTGTGTTTGGCTTTCGCCACCCATTTTAAATTAATTTTGCTATGCCCTTTTTCGAGGTTAGTATACTGTGCCTCTGTCTAACAGTGACACAGAAGTGATACCCGGGGTAAACCTACGATCTCCCATCCACTCATCAAGATTCCTCTTGAAGAGAGTCAATGAGGGACTCTGCCTAACCTGGACTGGGATTTTATTCCAGAGTGAAGGGAGCCTCTGGGTTATGAATCTGTCCCTCCAGCATGTCCTATTTATTTCAGTGCTGAGGTTCAAGTCTCTCGAGTGCGTAGCTCGATGGGATTTGGATTTTCTGAGGTGCAGCAAGTCCATTAATTCCGGGTTGGACATGGCTTTATACATCAGGCAGAGATCGCCTCAGGAACAGGCGGTATGCCACTGAGTAGAGCTGGAGTTTCTTTAAAAGGACAGCATATGGCATCTGTTTGAGCCCTTTGATCATCTTGGTGAGGTACTTTTGGGGTCTTTCCAGTTGATGCAGGTGTCTGGTAAGGTACATCCCAAAAGGGGCATTGTACTCAATTATGGGCCTGATGAGGGATGAGTAAAGAGGCACGATGACCTCCCCTGATCTAGATGTGAATCCCTTCATGATTAGGTGGGCTATATAAAATGTTTTTCTAACCACTTTGGCCACGTGGTTGTCAAATGAGAGATTGCTATCAACTTGGGTCCCCAGGTCCCTAATTACTTCTTCTGTACTTAATGGATTACCACCTATGTGGTAATTTGTGGGCACTTTGTTTTTGCCAAAGGGGATGACTATACACTTTTTGGCGTTCAGCTTGAGGCCATGGCTCTGGCACCAGTTGTCTGTTTCTATGAGGCCCTTTTGGAGGATGCTTGTGTCAGCTGGAGAGTCGATTATGGTGCCCAGTTTGCAGTCAACTGTGCCTTCGGCTCTCTCTCCTTCTCTCTGCCCCTCTTCTGCTCCGCTTCCACAGGCTTTCATACAGGAGGTTGAGTCCCAGCCTGAGAGGGAGGAGAAGCCAGGGGAAGAGAAGGAGAGGTGGCCACAGCAGCCGCTCTGACCGAAGCCAGAGATGAGGCAACAGTCTCTGAAGGGGGAAGAAGGCCTTTGAGGGCCAACTTAGCCTTCCTATTCTTAATGGTGCAGGGGTTGAATCCCGCACATATAGTGCAGTCCACACTCAGATGGGCAACACCCAAGCACATAACACACAGACTGTGGCCATCCGCAGGGGATAATTTATGGCCACACTCAGTGCAATGTTTGAAAATAGGCTTGTCTAGCAGTAGAAAAAAAGAACTGAAGACAAAGTAGTTTCTTTCTGACACACACACTCACCACACAAAAAACACTGAGGGGGTAGGGGAAGCAAAAATCCACACAACTATTTAAACTAATCTAACTACTCTAAAACACTGTAACAAAACACACCAGTGAGGGAAGGAGAAAAGGGGGACCTATCCTATCAATACCAAACAGTTTTTAAACAAAAAAAGATATTTAGAAGTTTTTTACCCACTTGAAAATCCTTGGAGCTCAAGAGATCACGATGCATACGCTATTCGCGGCAAACAAGATCTGGGGATGGAAGGTAGTGGAGGTGTATTATGGGTAAGTGGAGGAGCTTGGAGCTCAGAGCAGATGCTATTAAAGTTGCCAGCTTGGATCCGATACAGATCCGTATCCCACAGGTTGAAGACCAAATGAAGTAAACTACTTCAGATGAGTGGAAGTTTGTTAACTGTGTTAAACTGGTAAGAAGAGTCTAAAGCATAAACACCATTTTATGTCACTAATGTTGGTGGCAATCTGCAGATGCAAGCAATTAATCGGAAACATCTAAACAGTCCGCTTTGAGTGAAATGTACAAGTTAACGGTTAATTTAATTGTTAAAGTGCAACAAGAAAGTAGTTATGTGTAAATAAAAAGGATGAAACTGTGCTAAGTGGCTAGGTATGGAATTAGTTCCCTTTCCAACAACCTAAGCACTTAAATGCATTAAATATAACAGCGCATAATTTTGTTTGGGTATTAAGTGGGTAACTGGTGTGAGGAACAGATCTATCCTCTCATGTATTATATTGTACTTAAAACTACTTTAATGGAGCTTAAGAAAATGTGGAAGAGATAAGCTTTCAGAAGGAATTATTATTTATGAATGAGGACTGGAACCCAATGTGCAAAGGTGATGATATAATGGGGAGCAAAGAAGGGAAAATACAACAAAAGAGAGTAAATTTCTTAAGGCATGTATGAGAATATTTGGCACGGAAGATGTAACTTAAGTAGCAAGAACTTTCTTTGAGAAGTTCACCAAAGCCATGGATGAAGGTAAGAGTGCACACAGCCTATCTCGATCTTGCCAAGGCTTTTGACAATTTCCCCACTCTGGGATCATTTTGAAACTCTCCCAGATAAGGATTAACCCTTACGTTACTAGATGGGTAGCAAATTGTCTCACCGACAGAGCACACACTGTCAAAATCAGTGACTCCACCTCCACCAGTAGACCCGTCACCAGTGGAGTACCACAGGGTCTGTGCTGTGTCCCTTACTGTTTGGCATCTATTTCTCAGAAGTCTAGGCCAAAGTAGATGATCTTTAGCTAACCAATGTCACTTATGACTGCAAACTGGTAGCAATCACCGAAAGTTCCTGGCTATCACCAGAAAAAGAGAAAACAAGTGGCTAGGTCTAGGGAGTTATCTGGGAGAGGGTTGCTGGACTGGTGCAGTAAGTCACCTGTCGGCCTTAGACATACAGGCATCTAAAGAAGCAGAGACCACAGCAAAATAAACCACACCAGCTGGGGCCCAAATGGAGTCTTCAGAATGACTTAAGCATATTTGTATTACAAAAACTCTTGGGAATAAACAGAAATAGTATGGGGGAGGAGGGCATAAAGGAGACCCAGCAGCTATTTCCGGACAATTCTATCGGTGGGTCTTCCACAAGGAGGAATAAGTGAAAAGAGGGTGTGACATTTGGTAGTGGATAGAGTTGCAAAGAGGACACAACAAGGCATCTCCCAGCAGTGGACCAGGTCTGGCTACAAATGCACTGACAGTCCACTTGTGACCCATTACCAGACAATGGTTCAGCATGTCTGTTAATGGACTAGTTTGTCCTGGGATGTGGCATGCAGTGAAATACTGACTGGTGGGCAAGACGCATTCTGAAAAGCTTATGGCTTTCTGTGGCAAAGAGAATAGGAATGAGTTCCCCCTTGTTGGTTTATGTACCACGTCACAGCTAGGCTGTCTAAGTGGATGATAACAGTATCTAGAGGAGGGAGTCCAACACTCCTGCAAGGACATAAAGGATGCTCTCATTTCCAAAATTCTTAAGTACAGTCAGCCTATCTCTGTTCATGTTCCTTGAAGAGACTGCTTTTCAGAAAGCACCCCTCCACCCTACAGCAGCTGTACATGGGGTGACTACAACAGCTGGGGTGGTGCCTTGGCAGGTTCTGCCTAGAGACAGACTGGACTATAAGAATCCACTACCCGACTGATCCTTGTGCTTTCTGAAATCCTGATTTAGAAAACTAAGGTCTCTGCTAACTTGAACAATTCTAATTTACTCCGATAGAGCAAACATCTGGAAAAACACTGAGTACACAAGTAAGACCAAACACAGCAATTCGGCACCAAAAAATACTGGCTGCTATGCAGAAGCATAATCCCAGAGATTCCTCTGTGTAAGTAGGCACGTTGGAGATTCAAGAGCACATCTAGAGGTCTTCTTGCAGATGATGACGGATGTACTGTATTGTGCTGTGACCACTTGAAAGGGCTTATTTGCAAAACACTGACTTGGGTTGCAAGTCAGGAATGGGCCTGAAGTCCTTTGTTTTCCTGGGTAGCAAAAACGAAACATAAATAAAAGCTTAGCCTTTACTAATCTGGTAAGACCTCTTGAATGACATCATTTTTCTACAAGGTTTACCTCCTTCCCTTCTTGTTGCAGTTTTCTGATGGAGTGGGACATCTGGAAAGGAAACAGCTTGCATTCTGGAAGGACAAAGAAAGGTACAGCTTCTGGATACTGTTACCCCCATCCACTAGCCCTGTGGGATGGGCAACCATGTTTACAGGTTAAGAAAGACTGGTAACCACAAACTAAAGGAGGAGAATCAGGCAAGTCCTCAGGGAACAGACCATGGGGGACCACAGAGTCCTTAACTCTTCCAGCAATTTTGACCACTTCCAAGCTGCTGGCCATTCTGAAAGCTACCACAAACATTTCAGCCTCTTCCAGACAGCATGTTGCTCTATTGCTCTGGTTTGAATCTGAACCTCAACTAAAATGGACTCAGATTCATCCTAGAATGGGAAACTGAAATGTAACCCCTCTTGTTTTTGTCTCTGCAGTTTAGCTTTTACCATCTTCCCAAAAAGGAGGGTTCCATCATAAGGGTCATAAATGAAACTGGCCTTGGTGTCCTCAGCAATATCATTTGGATGTAACCAGCATAGAATCTGATTGCTATGCTAGTGCCCTGTCACTGTAGCCGAATCATCTACCATATTTGTGAACAAAGCACTTAGTCATGTTAAAAATGCAAGACGGGACTGAGTCTGGAATAAGAGTTTTTGATTTAACCATTTCCCAACACCTTAAGACTCTTGGATGCTTCCCATGTCAAATCTCTCTAGGACCTTAACGTGGGTTACCCAATGTACTGCTCTCAGAGAGAAAAAGTGGAGGATAAGTAAGTTTTCCTTTCTAGCTGGGACAGTGCATGGACTCTAATTGGGTGGAATGATGGGCTATGTGAAGTAGAAGTCTTTTAAATTCACAATGGACTTTATCTCCAAGCTACCAGCTACACTGGTCCAGTCTCATGAAGTCAGATGGTCGCTGCTATACCAAAGAGGCCAGGTAGAGATAAGTCCGGGTTCTTCCATGTAAACTGTACCTCCAGATGAATCATCTAAGGGGAGGACATGGGTAACTGATAAGCTTCTTTTGCGTGAGCTCAGATGGAGAGGGGAATACTGGGGTCATCCCATCTTAGTTGTAGTCATCTCAGGAATTACTCCAGATTTGAGCCAATACCATGTGCAGCGGTAGCGTTGTTGCCTCACAGCAAGAGGTTCTCCCGTTCGATTCTCAGCTAGTGTGCGGGGAGTGCCTTCTGTGTGGAGTCTGCATGTTCTCCCCCTGGGTTGAGTGGCATTCTGAAAGACATGCGTGAATGGGCACGCCTTCATTGAAGGTTGGGCGTCGAGCTGGCAAATCGGCACCGTGAAAATCTACTGCCAATCATTAGCAGACTGGAGTTCCGCTGTGGCGACCCCCTAACCGGGAAAAGCCGAAAGACAACAACAACCATGGCACTGAGGGGATAAAGCCCTAACTGCAGCCTGGGCAACCCAGGTTCAAATCAGTGGCTGAGGAGTTGGCAGGGAGGGAGATATAGGCCTGATTATCCTTGGGAAAGGGCATTCAATTAGTTTCTCCCTGAATGGAAGCATGTTCCATAGAGGGCAGTAGCCTCTGGATGGAACAGATAAATGCAGGGGAAAGAGGCGTGGACAAGGATAGGTCATTAAATAAAAAAATTCTTCCTGGCAGAAGCAGTCATTGGTATGATCCCACAGGACACCCATTAAGATCCATGTTAGCCTAAATTCTGAATCAGAAAAAGTATGGGTGTGGAAGGCAGAGATGGATGGGGGGGCACTAGGACGGAAAGTATGAAGCAAAAAAAGGGGGAGACAGACCCAAATTTAGGGTCCTACAGCAGAGCTGCATCATCATCATCACCCTCATCTACAGATGGGGTGGGAGAATAAGTAGTTGAGTCTATGTGCTTGCTTTTACACCTAGTCTTTCTGGAATGTCTCCGACAGGAGGACTGTAAGGTAGAGGATGAAGCTATACATCCAGACAAGCTAAAAACAATGGGAGCAGGCCACCTCCCTCCCAAATACAGGTACATGAGCCACAGTAGGGAGTGGAATAGTCCATATCAAGGCAGGCACATGTGCTCCCAAGGGAGGAGCAAAGGTCAGGATTTATTAATATACATTTATTTTCAGGTTAACTGGGGAGATGAGCTGGTCCAAGAACCCTTTTTACCCATGACCCAAGGCACAGGCAAAGTAAAAACAACATACTGTATACAAACACAAAATTGACAAGCAACCATCTACGCTGTTCCGTGTCTTCGAAATTCAGTGGTTTCGTCTTTCAGTGTTCGATAAAAAGAGCATTTGCTCTTTTTAAACCTTTCGACTACGTGATATAGACCCAAGTCTATGTATATGAGCCACACCACCTTTAGACAAAGTAAGCCCAAGGTAGGGAGAAACTCTTAGCCTAGGCTTGAGGGAAAGTACAGTTGTGTAAAAATCTTACCACATCAGTACATATCTTTGTTTTCATTGTTGCAGACTTCTTAACACAAGGGATCTCCTCTCAAGGATAGCCAAATGTCTGGCCAGTACACCAAAGTCTTTAGAATTTATAGGCATCATACATTACACTTATGTTCCCCGCCCAAGGCGTAGGGCATAGAAGGTGACGACGGACATATATACCTTAGATGTGAAAGGCCTTGGAGATCTGGGAGGATATGGTTTGCTCAGAAACAGCCAAACCCAAAGATCTGGGATGAAAGGAAAACAGTTGCTCAGATTTACGAATAGCCTTATTCTTATCCAAATAACATCTGAGCTGCCTTTGCAAATCCAAGGTGTGGAACCTTCTCACTAGCAGACTGTGGAGAAGAAAAAAAAAACAAAAAAAAAAAAAAAGAGGGCAAAGTAATAAACTGCTTACAAGTCAACTGATTAACCACAGTAGGCATAAAGGAAGGATTAGTAGGAACAGATACTTTTGTTGCTTTTCATAGGGACAAGGTAACAGCCTGAAACCAGAAGAAGAACATTCTTACAAGTAGGGTTCCTATCAGTTCGTCGAAACTTCAGCAGTTCGAACACCATATGTTCGAACTGTGAAGTTCGAAAACTTATTATCGCGAAACCACGGAACACCGGATTCTTTCCCAGGGAAAGAATTTGGTGGGCTGTTTCTGTGGCTTTGCTATTTTCAGCACTGTGGTGGAAAGTTATGGGTCGGGTTCAGGTAAGTGTGCGATTGTACGGACGTTAGGGCGCGGGTGAGGTGGGTGTGCAATAGTGATGGACCTTAGGGTTAGGGTTTGGGTTAAGGTAAGTGGATAGATAGTAGTGTATGTACAGTTTAGTGTAGGGTTAGATGTAGGATTTTAAGTGTGTGTGTGTGTGGATTGCTGTTTTTTTGGTGTGCTTGTGTTGTGTGTGTGTTTCTTGGAACAGCGATTTTTTTCCCTGGGGGGAGAAAAAAAAAAACACTATTCTAAGCCTTCGATGGTTTTGCACTTTGAGGTTAGAAGTTTGAACATATGGTGTTCGAACTTCTGCCGTTTTGAAGTGATATAGACCCTTACAAGTACAATGTTGCAAGGAAGCTGAAACTGGAAGCTCAAAAAGGAGCTGGAGTCAAATTTTCAAACACAAAATTGAGGTCCCACGAAGGTGAAATAGGCTTCCTGGAGGACTGATACTGAAGTACATCTTTAAGAAATTGTCTGACCTCAAACCTTGAGACCAGAAGAGTCAAGGATAGACAAGCAGAAACAGCTGAAAGGCGAGCTTTAACTGAAGAATATGTCCTAGAAAAAAGGTAGAATTAGAATGAAAGACCTGAAGAGAAAAAAGGAGAGTGCTCATCTCCTTTATGTTGATGTGATCTGACCTCTGATGTGGAGGCCAGAGACCTTGGACCTTGAGGAAACTGAAGGGGGCTACCCACCCCCGTCTCAGGCATCCAAAAAAACAAAAATAAAAGAAGTTTCCAAGATGGAACTGGAGGTTGAAAAGGAAGTCCAGGAATGAGATAAAGCAGATTAATCCACCAGTGAGTTTGAGACGTGGAAGGAAAAGAACTAGGAAATACAGCAGATGACAGTGGTGAAGACACACTGACTTGAAGAACTAATGTAGTTCTCTCACATGGAGTCTGGCTAAAGATATCATATGAATGGTGGAGGCCATGAATCCTAGAACCCTGAGAAACTCACTGTCTGTAACAGAAGCCAGAGGAAGAAGAGATTGAAAATAAGTGAAGAAAGAGCCATGGGTGGAGGCACAGATACCAGCATAGGAATGGTCTGGATCCTCCAGCCAAGAAAAATATGACCTTGAGAAGGAACCAGGACTGATTTCTGAAAGTTTATGATGAGCTCCAGTCTTTGTAACAGACAAAACTGTAAAGTGGAGGTGCTGAAGCAGGACCTTGGAGGACAAAGCCTGAATGAGTAGGTCATCCAGATAATGAAAGATCAGAACCCCTGTCATCCTAGGCAATATAAGGAGCAAAGCATTTGGTCAATTAGGCCAAAGGGCAAAGCAGAGAACTGAAAATGCAAGGAAGAGACAGAAATATAAAAATATCTGGAAAAAGAGGGTGAATGGAGATGTGAAGATAAGCATGCTTGAGGTCCAGGGATACCAAGAAGGACTGTGGAAGAAGAGGAAACGGGGTTTGAAGGGACAACATTCAAAAGGAGGGAAACCTTCAAAAAAGTGCTGAGTTATGAACGGTCTAGAATGCGTCTCCAGGTGCCTTCTTTCCTGGGAACCAGAAACATCCTGGGGAAAAACTTTCCCTTCCTGGGTAGGGGCAAAACTTGAATGGTGCCCTGAGCCAGAAGGCTCTGAAGCAGTTCTGAAAAGAAAAAAAACTGTTCCAGAGGAAGCTGAGGGATGCCCCAGAAAAAGTGTCAAGGATTTCCAGACAATTAAATATCCCTAGCAAATGATGGATAAAACCCAAGAATCTTGAGTGGCCCTTATCCACTTGGGGATGGACACAGAAAGACAAAGGGATAAGGAAGTCTTGACTATGGAAATGGGAAGCAAACTGTCAGACAGACCCTGGTTTGTCTTGAAAGGGAGACTTCTGAGTAGTAGAAATCTGTGTAGACTAAATAGAGGGTACATGCCTAGAACCCTTTTAACCTTTAGGAGCAGGGCAAGGCTGTCTATGTCCAAAAGCAGATTTGGAAGGAAAATTGCTTTGGAATTCTGGGACAGGATACATATGTTTCAATTTCTGCAAGGCTTTGCCTTAATCCTGGAGGGACTTTTAAAAGCTCGGCAGCAGCAGAACCAAAACGGTTCTTATTATCCAGAGAAGCATCCAACAATTTAGCCTTAATATCATCAGGTAAGGGCTGGAGACGAAGCAAAGAGTAATGTCACAAAACAGAACCAAATGCAGCAGCCCTAGAGGCAGCATCAGCTGTACCATAACTACATTTACTAGAGTGGCAAACCACTTGATAAGTAGAACCCAGTAAAGAAAGAACAGAGTCCCTCCCTTCTGAATAAAGGTGGTCAGAAATTGCCTTAGAAGCTTGAGAAAGAAGGGCTAAAACATACCTGGTCATAGGAGTCTGGTAATAAACAGCAGCCCTAAAAGCCAGAGGGGCAGCAGTACATACCTTTTTGGGCTAGATATTCCATGGCTCTACTGTCCTTTATCAGAAGGAAGTAATTTACTGGATGGAAAAAGTTTAGGTTTGTCAGAAGAGATAGACACTACAGAGGGATCAGAAGAAGGACATCTGTACAAAAACTTGCAATCAATCAGACACCTTGTAAAATCTGACAGGTTTCTTGGGTGCTGGAGGTTGGGAATAAGGGGCAACAGGGGCCGCTGAAAACTTATCTAAGAGAGCAGCCAAGACTACAGGTACAGCAGAGGGCCCAGGAAGACTCCATCTTGAAGAGTTCATAACACCGCTTTTGAATATCAGAAACCTGAGAAAAGTCCCTTTTTAAATGTTCCATCATAAGAGAAACAGTACTCCCAAAGAAGAATTCTTCTATGGGAGAGTCTGGACTAATAGAATTTGCAAAGAATATGCCAAGGACTCCTCCCCAGAATCCAAATCCTCAGAGGACTCCTGCTCTCTGGGCCTTTTAAGAGGAGCACATGTCTAGGGAGGTGCAGGTACAGAAACCCCCGAGGAGGCTTTAAGGCTAGTAAAGCATTAAACAACCCACAGGTAAAATCCTACCATTCACATTGAGGATGTTTGGCAGTGGGGAAATATGCTTGTTTTCTGTTTTTTCTTTTGAACCCAAAAAACCCTAGGTGGCTAGGACCCTTGATAAAACTCAACCAATATAGTAGGAATCTCTTCCTGGACTAGAATTTGTGAAATCACCCTCGGCCCCTCAGATGTAATCAGCCAATGTTCCCCCTCAACGTCTGGAGCAGACACTTGCAAAGCCTCAGAGGACATGCAACAAGTCAAATCTATGCAGACCTCAGATGGGGCTGTGACACAGGAATCCGAAACAACAACCGAATGATCCTCTAAACTTTCACTAGCCTCGGGTTAGACATCCAGAGGAGGTGGGACAGCAGCCTAATCAGACCTGTTTTTTTGGCCTTTTCTTGGCAGGTGGCTAACCTTCAGGATGGGAAGACTCTGCCATTGCAAAAGATGTTGGTTTTCCAGGTAACTACACAAAGAGGACAGACAAAGTACAGTTGTGTACACCAACCATAAATGTAGATGTTAGAGTGTCTTCACTGTTACAGTCATGACTGTAGGGTTCTCCCCTGCCGGCAGGCAGTCCTCGGTCGGCCAGAATCCCAAAGTCTGGGTCCGGCGTCGGCTTGTCAGCCATGCTCCCTGACGTCAGAGCGCCAGGAGTACAAAGCTGACAGCTGACGCCATCTTCTCCAGTTTTTCTTGCCCCAGATGTCAGGAGTCTCAAAATGAGAAAGATCCCATATCCTTTGCAAATACACCTCAGAAGAATGGTGAAAAAAGGAACCACACAAAAGTAAAAAATAAGAGGAGACAGGAGGGAGGGAAACCCAGACTGCAACAGTGAAGACACTCAAGCATCTACATTTATGGTAGGTGTACACAACTGTACTATGTTCATCGTGTTCACTGTTGCAGTCATGACTGTAGGGTAGAATCCCAAAGCTGAAAGAAAGGGAGGTGGTCATAAAGAAGAAGGGGCAGCTAAAAGGCCCTGCAAGACTGCAGAGGCAAAGCCTGCCCTAGACTTAAGAGTAGAGGTAAATTGTAGTGCTTAGAAAAAGTATGCACTGAACTCCAAGTTGCAGCTTCCAAAATGTCTTTGGTAGGAACTCCCCTGAGGAAGGCCGCAGAAGTGGCAGCCGCTCTGGTGGAATGAGTCTGTATACTCCCTGGGATTTGCTTTCCATGGTGTGAATAACAAAATCTGATTCCATGAGCAATCCATTAAGAAATGGTCTGTTTTGAAATGGCTTTACCTTGGGAACTTCAAGCATAAGAAACAAACAATTGTTCTGATTTTCTGATGTCCTTGGTTCTGTCCAGGTAAAAACGTAGTTGTCTGTGTACCTCCAAGGAATGTAAGATCCTTTCCCCTTTATTTTGAGGAGTGGGGAAAAAAGTTGGCAAGTGGATAGTTTGATTTAAGGCCACTTTGGAAACCACCTTAGGCATGAAGGTAGGATTAGTCCTCAAAGACACCCTGTCTTGATGAAAAATAATATAAGGTTCCACAGCCATAAGAGCTTGTAACTCTGAAACTCTCCTGGCAGAGGTTAGGGCTAACAGAATAGCTGTCTTCCAAGATAAAAACTTGATGTCAGAAGAGGCAAGGTTAGTTTTTCCAAAACATAGTTGAGATCCCAAGCAGGAATGGGAGGAGATCTAGGAGGTCTTAAGTTCTTAGCTCCTCTGAGAAACTGTCTCATGTGCTGGTGGGAAAAGATTGGAGGGTCTGTATTATAATGAGCAGAAATAGCAGAGGCATGTATCTTAATGGAAGAGAAAGAGAGACCCTTATGTAAGAGATCTGTCAAGTAAAGTAAAATTAAAGGAATGTTTGGAAGAAGAGGATCAGAATCCTAAGCCTGCATCCAGGAACAAAATCTTTTCCATTTTCCTGCATAAGATTTTCTAGTGCTAGGACGTCTGGCTTCTAAAATGACATCCATAACCTGCTTGGGTAGGAAAGAAGAAATCAAAGGCCCTGGATTAACCACGCTGCCAGGATGAGAGTTCTGACATGAGAGTGTAGAACCTGACCCTGATGTTGGGACAGAAGGTTCGGAGACTGAGGTAAAATCCAAGGGGGCTCCAGACATAGGTTTTTTAGAGTTGGGTACCAAAACTGTCGAGGCCAATTTGGGGCCAGCAAGATCACCATCCTGGGCTTGTCCTGTTTTATCTTTAATAATACCCATGGAAGAAGAGGAAGAGGCGGAAAAGCATATCCCGAGAGGTTTCTCCAACTGAATGATAGGGCATCCACTTTCCAAGCTTCTTTGTGGAAAGTCCTGGTGCAAAAATTCTGTAGTTGATGATTGAGATGGGATGCAAAGAGGTCTATGTGCGGACATCCCCAGACTGCTGTTATCATCCTGAATATTTTGGTGTCCAGCATCCACTCGTGTGGATCCGAAAGGTTTCTGCTCAGACTGTCTGCCAGGAAGTTTTGCTTCCCTGGTAGAAACTGAGCTTGAAGGTCCAGATTGCAAGCTAGAGCCGAGTTCCATAGATCCATGGCTAGTCTGCAAAGGGGGTAGAAATGAGATCCCCCTTGCTTGTTTATGTACCACATAACTGTGGTGTTGTCTGTCCGTATTAGTAGTTGTCCTGGTTGTAGAAGATTCCTGAAGGCCATTAGAGCTTTCTGAATGGCTAACATTTCCTTTAAATTGATATGCAGGTGCTTCTGATCCTTTGTCCAAAGGCCCTGCAGACAGTTTCCCTGAAAATGGGCTCCCCAAGCATAATCCGAGGCGTCCGTGGTTAGAATCTGAGTGGCAGGAGGCAGACAGAAGGGCTTCCCTTTGTTTAGAGTACATGCCCTGGACCACCAAAGAAATTCCTTTTGAAGGCAAGGCAGGACGGAGATCAGTATGTCTAAACTGTGGCAATGCTGAGACCATACACTTTTTAGGTACCACTGTATTTTCCTCATGTGTAGTCTTGCATATGGTACAAGAAGGATGCAGGAGGCCATGTAACCCAAAGCCTGCAGGAATCTCCTTGCAGATAGCTGAGTTAACGTTGCCAAGGTCTTGAAAGTTGAAGCCAGCTGTAATTGTTTTTCGGATGTCAGAAATGCCATCTGGGTTGCGGTGTTTAGAAGAGCACCCAGAAAAGTTATCTGTTGTGAGGGAGTCAAATTTGACTTTTTTATGTTTACAGAGAATCCCAGGAACTTGAGGAGGTTCTGTACAAATTCTAGATGCTGGAGTAAGACATCCTTGCTGTCTGCCTGAATTAGACAATCGTCCAGATAAGGGTAAATTTGAATTCCCTTGAGTTTGCAGTAAGCTACTTCTGGAGCCAGGCATTTGGTGAAGACCCTGGGCGCAGCAGACAATCCAAAGGGCACTGCAGAGAATTGAAAGTGCCTCGATCCGGCCTTGAACCGGAGGTATTTTCTGTGTTCCTGCCTGATGGGAATGTGTAAATATGCCTCCTTTAAATCCAAAGTCACCATCCATGCATCTTTGGACAGCATTGGAAGTAGCTGCTGTAGAGTAAGCATCTTGAATTTTGGAATCTCTAGAAAGGTGTTCAAGACTGACAGATCCAGAATGGGTCTCCATGAGTTTTGCTTCCTGGGGACTAGAAAGAGCCTTGAGTAAAAACCCTGTCCCATCTCTGAAAGTGGAACCGGTTCTATGGCTTTCATGGCCGAAAGAGCTTCCACCTGGTTTAAGGCCTCTGTCCATTAATGTTTTGGAAGGTCTGGCCATCCGCTTGGTCTTGGCAGGGTATGAAAATGGAATTTGTAACCTCTTAAAACCACATCCAGAACCCACTTGTCTTGGGTTATACGAGTCCAATTTTGACAAAAAAGAGAGAGTTTTCCTCCGAGAGGGGCTTCCAGGCAAGAAGTTCCTGCAGCCCAACAGAGGGAGTCATTGAGTTTGTTTCCTATGAGTTTGTGACCTGTCCTCTCCTCCCCTAGGGGTGGAAGCAGTCCACTGTCTTGGTCTATAAAAAGCTTGTGTTTGAGGCCTTCCTCTGGAGCGTCTATATCTACCCCTCTGAGGCCTGTCTGAAGTGGGAAAGGACCCATTTTTAGAAGGCCAATTCCTGCTAAATCTTGGTGGCTGTACTTGTAAGAAATCTTTAACTGTTTGCATGGATTTTGCCTTATCCTCCATATTTTTAATCACCTCTTCAGCTTTTGATCCAAACAAAACATTATGCTGAACAGGAGCATCCAATAATTTAGCTTTTACTTGTTCTGGCAAATTTTGTTCCTTTAACCATGCATGCCTTCTAATGACTGTGCCGGAGGCAGCAGCCCTACAAGAAGCCTCCAAGGCATCAAATCCACAGTGTAAACCATGCTTCCCAACTTGTTCAGTGGCATGCAATAAGTCATGTAATTCCTTATCATCTGCACAGGCAGAAATGGAAGTAAGCTTTTGTTTTAAAACAGACAAGAAAAATTGCTGGTATTTCAGCATATGAAACCGACAGTTTAAAGCCCTAATGGACAAAGTAGCAGAAGTGTACACTTTTTTGCCCCATCTTTCTAAAGATCTAGAATCCTTTTCAGTGGGAATGGGATTTTTGGCAGAAGCGGCCTTAACTCCCTTAGGACCCTGAGAAATGGTTTCAGGGTCAGCAGAAGGGTCCTTGTATAAAAACTGGTGGGAATCAGGAACCCTGTAATATCTATCAGGCTTAACAGGAGCAGGAGGAAAAGAGTCAGGGGTTAAGTTAGCCTCCAAAAAAGCATCATCCACAATATCCAAAACAGGAGGAATAGCCAGGGGTCTATGTTGGGGGAGAAGAAGAAAATCCCTTAGTCTTTTCTTAGATTCCGAATACTCCTGTCCTTCCCAGTGGAAATGTTCCCTCATTTCATGCAAAGTTTCCCCAAAAGAGAAATCCTCAGGAGGAGAAGCTGAAGGAATGGATTCCTCAGCATCAGAATCCTCATAAGGAGGGAAAGAATATTCCTGGTCAGAAGAAGAAACTGAAGAAACAGAAGCCTGATCAGAGGAATCATAATAAACATCCTGCCTTGGCCTTTTATCTGGAGGGGGATGAGAACCCCTAATCATAGTAAGTAAGTAAAGCGGGGTTGGGAGGGTGGCTTAATGGCTAAGGTGTTTGCCTTACAAACACAAGATGCAGGGTTTGAGTCTCACAAGGGATAATTGGCTAGGCTTAAAATGGCTCGCAAGGGCAGTTAGCTTAGTACTAAACTATGAACTATAAATCCTCCGCCATCTTGAGTAACTGTTTCTGTGACTTGGGAGCCGGTTCAGAAGAGGCCTGTGTTGCAGTCTTTGATTTAGAAGGAGTCTTTGCCTTTGTCTTTGCCTTTATTAGAAGCTGAGTAGGCCTGAAAACCCCTTTGGAAGCCGGTACCTGCACAGCGGCTCCGGACCCATCCGAAGGAGCATTGTCCGAAGGTCCTGCAATAGAAATATTTAAAGGCCTGGTTGGCTCCTCATGAGAGTCCGTTTCGGCCATCGGTTCTGAAATGGCCGACGACAGGGGCTGCAAAACACCTCACTGACGATGGCCAAACCTGAAGCTGGCTCCGCTTGTGCGCTATCATCAGATTTGGACCTCGGAGGCCTGTCTTTATCCTTGCGACGTTTGTGAACTCCAGTAGCCGGAACCATATCAGACAACATTTTGTAGTTAAAGAGCCTACCGAAGTAATGAAAAGCAAAATCGTACCTTCGTTTAATTGTACGTTGATTGAATCTAGCACAAAACCGACAACTAGCTACGTCGTGGTCAGGGCCTAAGCAAGGAATACAGTAAGAATGAAAATCCTTATGAGGTATTTGCTTCCCACATGAAATACAATTATTAACTTTTTCTGACATCGGACTGGAGCAAGAAAAAGTTTCCCCAACAGGGTACTTAGCTTTGAGTGGAGAAGAAAGTCTTCGGACTGAAGTTTATCAGAAAAAATAGTCAGGAGTCAGCCGACCGGCACTTGCGAACTGCTATCACCGCACGGCAAGAAAGACTGGAGAAGATGGCGTCGGCTGTCAGCTTTGTACTCCTGGCGCTCTGACGTCAGGGAGCATGGCTGACAAGCTGACGCCGGACCCAGACTTTGGGATTCTGGCCGACCGAGGACTGCCTGCCGGCAGGGGAGAACCCTACAGTAATGACTGCAACAATGAAACACGATGAACATCTACAAAGGGTCTCTGGGTCAAAAGCTTGGCAGATGGAACATCACATATAGTCGTGAGAAGCACCCAAACAGAGGAGACACCACTCATAGGTTCATACTAGGCTATCTGCCCTAGGGCATTTATAAGCCTAGCCAGAATGTGTTTGGCTTTCGCCACCCATTTTAAATTTATTTTGCTATGCCCTTTTTCGAGGTTAGTATACTGTGCCTCTGTCCAACAGTGACACAGAAGTGATACCCGGGGTAAACCTACGATCTCCCATCCACTCATCAAGATTCCTCTTGAAGAGAGTCCATGAGGGACTCTGCCTAACCTGGACTGGGATTTTATTCCAGAGTGAAGGGAGCCTCTGGGTTATGAATCTGTCCCTCCAGCATGTCCTATTTATTTCAGTGCTGAGGTTCAAGTCTTTCAAGCGCGTAGCTCGATGGGATTTGGATTTTCTGAGGTGCAGCATGTCCATTAATTCCGGGTTGGACATGGCTTTATACGTCAGGCACAGATCGCCTCTGAATAGGCGGTATGCCACTGAGTAAAGCTGGAGTTTCTTTAACCGGGCAGCATATGGCATCTGTTTGAGCCCTTTGATCCTCTTGGTGAGGTACTTTTGGGGTCTTTCCAGTTGCTGCAGGTGTCTGGTAAGGTACATCCCAAAAGGGGCATTGTACTCAATTATGGGCCTGATGAGGGATGAGTAAAGAGGCATGATGACCTCCCCTGATCTAGATGTGAATCCCTTCATGATTAGGTGGGCTATATAAAATGTTTTTCTAACCACTTTGGCCACGTGGTTGTCAAATGAGAGATTGCTATCAACTTGGGTCCCCAGGTCCCTAATTACTTCTTCTGTACTTAATGGATTACCACCTATGTGGTAATTTGTGGGCACTTTGTTTTTGCCAAAGGGGATGACTATACACTTTTTGGCGTTTAGCTTGAGGCCATGGCTCTGGCACCAGTTGTCTGTTTCTATGAGGCCCTTTAGGAGGATGCTTGTGTCGGCTGGAGAGTCGATTATGGCGCCCAGTTTGCAGTCATCTGCGAATTTGGTCAGCCACAGTCCTTCCGTGTTGGCCTGTACCTCCGAGAAATATATACCGAACAAGAGAGGTCCCAGGACTGAGCCTTATGGGACACCACTTGTAACTGGTTTGGAGTCTGACATGGCTCCAGCAATTCTAACCATGTGGGTTCTGTCCTTGAGCCAGCTTGCAATCCATCTAGTGACATAGGGGTTTATATTTAAGCTGGTGAGCTCATCTATAATGCCAGAGTGGGGTATTGTATCGAAGGCTTATGCGAGGTCCAGGTAGGCTGTGTGGACCACCTTCCCCTCGTCAATGGCCTTGGTGACTGTTTTAAAGAAATCAACCAGGTTTAAGAGGCAGGATCTGCCCTTAACAAAGCCGAACTGGGTAGGATCCAGTGTCTGTAGGTCCCCAATATCTTTATTTATGAGGTCCATGATGATCCTTTCCATAGCTTTGCAGACCAAGCTAGTCAGGCTTATGGGGTGATAGTTTCCAGGATCCGTTGAGGCACCACCTTTATGGAGAGGGACCACTGTTGCTGTACGCCACTCTTTGGGCACATATCCTGTAGTAAGGCGGAGATTGAACAGTAGTTTTATGTTTGGGTTTAGCTCTTCTTGGAGTTCATGTAGGACACAGCCCGGGACACCGTCTGGTCCCATTGATGCTGTGTTTTTTGCTTTGGAGAGGGCGGCTCTTACCTGAGCATCTGAGATGTCAGGGGGGCAGCACTCTGCTGGGATAGATATTTGCCCTTTTGGTGGGGAGGGGGGGAGAGAAGTTTGCACTGAACCTGTCAGCTAGGATGTTGGCAAGGTCTGTAGGTTCAGTGTATTTTTTGTCATTGACCATCTTTATGGGGAATCTGCCTCCAACACTGACATTTTCCCTTTCTGGATGACATGCAAATACACCAAAATAAAAATAGAGAGAGATGAGAAGATACCCCAATGGGGCACTTACCTGAAACATGACTCATTAACCAGTACAGAAAAGGGAGCATTCAGACAGATGATCAATGAAGGTGTCTAGAATGCTGGAAAAGTTGTTGAGGTATGCACATTTATGCTCTATACCTTTGGAAGGGAGCACAAGTGTGACATTCATCTATAAATCCCAAAGGCTTTGGTATACTGACCGGACATCAGACTATCCTTAGCCAGAGAACTCTTACGTTTAGAATACTGCAACAGCAATATGGAAGGACATCTGAGAGGTCTGGTTCAGCCAAAGCCAGTTTCCTGAAACTCTCAAAAAGGGAGGAAGCAGCTTAAGATGAAGAATCCTTAATAGCTTGGAGACAGACCATGGGTAGACTTCAACTGTGAGCTCCAACTAGTTTTTCCCATCCTTGAAAGGGATAGCATTCCATTTCTCAAGCTGCAAGTAGTCCCTCCTATCCTTGACAGTAGAAGGCATGAATGAAGATCATATATCACAAAGCTTTAAAAAATGAGCTTTCCCCCCAATTATTTTATACAGCTAAAGTACTCAACCTCTCAAGGAATTTTGTCCCTACACATGCAATTCATAAAAACATTCAATTTTCTTTTACCTATTCTATTACTGGGGGATTTACAACAATACTACTACTACAAGAAGATGACCCAAAGTATAATAACCAGTTGCAATGAATCTGCCACCCAAAAGAAAATCCCAACAATGCAACTGTTGTTCTTCTTCTTTCAGCTTCTCCCAGTTAGGGGTCGCCACGGCAGAACTCCGGTCCTCTAATGATTGGCAGTAGATTTTTACAGTGCCAAGGTGCCAGCTCGACACCCAACCTTCAACGAAGGCACGTCCATTCTACGCATGTCTTTCAAATGCCACTCGACCGTGGGAAGGACATGCAGACTCCACACAGAAGGCGCTCCAGCCGATAATCAAACGGGATGACCTCTTGCTGTGAAGTGACAACGCTACCGCTGAACAATGCAACTGTTAAAGATGAAATCTCTCAGCAACATTTAAAAAAATTGGCAAAACTCAGAGTTAAACAGCGCTAAAGGTTTACTCCCTAAGGGAGAAAAAATGCACTTAGTCCAAATGGGGAGAGGAAAGCTAACAGATCTCTGAAAAGGGACAGCAGAATAAACTGGACTTCATGAAGGATGGTTAGCAGAGGAGTACATACATTTCTTTTTGGCACAAGAAAAGGTAGAATGTAAAGCCATTTTTCCCCAATAGTTTTACTGCCTGCTGATAAAACACAGTACCTATGCTGGTCAAGTGAATGCCTCAAAAAAAAAAAGGAGCCAAGAAACACGTGAAGCAACATGAGGATTCAGAAACTGGGGCCAGCAGTAAACACATTGCAGCCTACTCACATAACATGGCTTAAAGCAACTTAGAGGGAAAAAAAAAACAAATATACAAGAAATATTCATGCTCAGCTGGCCACTAGAAGAACAACATCTGAAAAGCTAATGATAAAAGGCTACATATAACTGAAGATACTTTGAATAATTAGAAAACATAGCAACTTCACAAAAAATAAGTTAAGCTGAATGGGAAGCTTACCAGGAAAAAAAATCCCCCAAATGTGATAGAATTAGCAGATAGAGCATACAAATAAAACCTTAAGATTAGTGTTCATTTTGGAAAAGATGAAAGGCTGTGACTCCATGAAATTCATACAGATCTAGATTAGTTTGTGGGCTGTTTTCCCACAAAGTGAAATGTTAGTAGACAGAGCACACAGAGTCTTTACTGGGAATGCTGTGAAAAGGCGGCATCTTTGTCCTACAACTGTCAGGCTGGTGAAAACTGTGGCAAAAATGATGATTGGTATCACCAAAATTTGCATAAAGAATGATTTTTCACTTCAGACTTGACAGCAGAGGAAATAAGTTTCTACGTGCAATACATGCATGTAAAGGACTCAAACCTGAAATTGAGACCGTCACAACCTGCAGTAATGAAATTATGTTTTTTTCCACTGGGTTTAAACAACTTCTGACCTTATCCTGGAAGAGCACAAAGCTGCAAGCAAGGACAAGCAGCTGCCCCTTCCCTACAGCACCAAAAAAGCAGAAAGAAAAGAAAGTTCAGTAAAATCAGGACCGAGACATTGCTTTAACCATTTACCATGTTCAGAGGACTGATAAAAGATCGCTTGAGAAAAAAATTCAAAATCCAAAAGAGGAGAGCAGGAACATGACACCAATATGAATGTGGTGGAGATACTGTGCAACACTGGAAGAAGATAAGCAATGAATATATATGAACTACATGCTTTGTTAGTTTGATGACCTGCCCCAAGTTAAGAGGTGGAAAAACAACAGTTAGTGGTCATATAGTTCCTTAATGTTTGGCATTGCCGAAATGGCATTCCAATTAAGAAAGCTTATACTCATCAGGTAGAAAAATTTAAATGTTTACTCACTTGCTTCCACTACTAAAGATGTGCAGTTGGACTAAAAGGAATTGGACAAATCAGAATATAATTTCAAACTTGAAGATTTTTCTAGTAATTGACCTTTTACAAATTACAAATATATGAAGAACATTAAAAGTGTAAAGCTTAGGTAAAAATCAGGTTGTCTTAAAATATCAACAGCTTAAAAGGGGTGGTGTTAAATTGTTAAAAGTTTATATTTTTTATAGAAATATCTTGACCACATCACTTGTGACTTTCACAGCGTGTTTACTAATAGCATAAATAGCTCAACTATTTGAATTGTTAAAAAATTGTCAAACTGGTGGTCAGCACCTTTTCTTCCTGCAACAGTACTTCATAAGGCACCAAAGAAAGTAATAAGAGAGGGTGAGGGCCCTGAAAGTGAAATTGTGACTCTGTGGAAAATGTATTGGACTGACAGGGACAAGATGAATGAATTGCTCTCCTCTCAAGGAATTAACAGTTTAGATGGTTAATTGAGCTGTCCTTTTGTGAAGTTCCAGCAAGAAGGATGTAAGTAGGCCTGTAAAATGTTAAAGAAGTCCAAGCTGCAATGGAGGGAAGTATATATAGAACAAAATAGTTGATTAAAGTCTTCTTGAAAGAAATTAAAAGTGAAGAGTTTGTCACTTTTTCAGGGAATAAATATTGGGAAGGTGAACAGAACATGTGAAAGGTTCATGTGACAAGGGGAGGAGTGTGTGTGAATTAAAAGTTTGGTGGTTGAGTGTTTTGTCACATTTTAAAGAATGCATTGCGGCATCTGATGAGTTAAGTGCCATGATGCATTGACTTTTTTTTTTTTTTCCAAAACACAGTCCAAATAAACTTAGTGTTTCCCTCTGTGCCATCACCTTAGTGACAGTCGATGGATTTTAATGGACAAATTTCTGTTCCTGTGCAGAACGTATCCATTAAAGCCTATGGAAACATTTCATTTTTCCCCAGAGTTGATATCAATGAGGGGAAAACAAATTTAAATCACCCATTTAGTGAATGTCTTATGGAAAAAGTTTACCAACTGTTGCTTTATGGGCCACATAGGCTGGTGCAAAAAGCAAGTAACAGTGTGTGACAATACACATTAAGAAATGTTGCTATTAGGCCGTAAAATGCATTTAAGCAGTTTGGACCAAAAGAATACAATGGCTCAGGCCAATAGAAGCATCTACATTTTCAAATCATCCACACAAATGCTTTAGCAAGCACAAATTGTGAACAGTTATTTACTAATGTTGGTACAAAAAATGATTGTTGTTGTGAAGTGGCTTACAAATGGGTTAAATACTATTTTTTTTGTTTAATTTGGCAAACATTGTTTGTACTGCATGGAGGTTTGTTATAAATAGTTTGGAAATGTCAGAAACTCTTTGGGCTGATCCCTGGTAGTGTCAATTTTAAGTGGAAATTTTAGGGTCTATATTAGATCATCGAAATGGCTCATTATCGAATGCCGTAACGTCGAACTGCAAAACCCGAACCCTAACAATATCGAAACCTCAAAACAGCAAATTTTTTCCCAGGGAAAAAATTAGCTGTTCCGAGAAACACACTCCTAGACCACAAGCACACTAAAAAGCAGCAATCCACACACATACATTCAAAAGTTACATCTAACCCTACACTACACTGCACATACATTAGTATCTATCCACTTTCCTTAACCCAGACCCTAACCCTAATGTCCGTCACTATCGCACACTCACCTCACCCGCGTCCTAACCCTAACTCACTTAGCCCGCCCCAACCCCAAATTCTCACTATCGCACTCACCTCACCCATGCCCTAACCCTAACTCACTTAACCCGCCCCTAAACCCAAATTCTCACTATCGCACACTCACCTGCGCCTTAACCCTAACTTACCTAACCCGCCCCTAACCCCAAATTCTGTCACAATTGCACACTTACCTGACCCATGCCCTAAACCTAACTCACCCAACCCACACCCTAACCTGAACGTCTGCACAATCACACACTTACCTTAACCCAACCCATAACTTTCCACCGCATCGCTGAAAACAGTGAAGCCATAACAACGGCCAACCGAACTCTTTCCCTAGGAAAGAATTCGGTTTTGTGCAGCTTCGCTGATTTCAGCTTTCGCGATATTGGGTTCGATATTAGATCATTTGAAATTCTGCCATTTCGATGATCTAATATAGACCCGAAATTTTAACACACAGTACACTGCAAAAAAAAAAAAATCCAGTGAAAGAAAACAAGACTATTGGGTCCCTATATACAGAGTGTAGAAGAAATAACTAGTCATAGCTGAGCTTGAGATAATGATTTTGTACATTAATGGGATAGCACAAATAAACAAGTTAATCAGGTAGCTAACCTACATTAAAATTATAACAGAATCAATATAATGTTATTGCGGGAAACTCATTGGTCAAAATGGAACACCAGGAAATGATAAAGGAGCGATATGAAGGGGGATATTTTACAGGTCTGTCCAGGGAACAAAGAAAATGAGTAATCTTCACAGGAACTCCAATAATAGTACAGGAAGGCAAGGTAGACCGTTTGAAAGACATGCAACTATGAAGGGAGATTGGAATAAAAATCACAAACATCTCTAAAATATGGAATACCATCCCTCAGGCTATATTAACCACAGTTAACCCATCTTATTATAAAACACTCATGAAAGATTTCCTCAGTAAATACTGGCTTTGCTCATGTACCAATCCAGGCTAAATCCATTCCTTAGCTACCAACTCTCATACTCTCAAACTTCATCACTACTATCCCTATTTTCTGTACTTACTACCTCACCACCTTTCCTTTCCACCTCATTCCTTTTGACTACCCTGCTAACTCCCGTTCTCTTGCTACCCTGTTTTCTATAGTTCCCATTTTTTATGTACAATTCCCATTTAATGAGTATGTTCTACATGAAAACTTAATAACAGATTTAATATTTCTTACTTATTGTGAATTTATTATTTGTATTTTGCTCATCAATCAATTATGTTACATTGTTAACTTATGTTTTGATAAAATAGTTTATATCTTTTTAAGCTTGTTAAAATGTTAAATTATGCTTTTAGTTTTTTTGCTGTGCAGCTTTTCTCCCTGGACCCCCACTGAAAATGGGTTTCTGCCCAGATGGACTATCATGGTAAAAAAGTAAATAAATTCCTCCCAAAGCTAACAAGGAAGAGCTAAAGAAAACTGTAAATAGAAAAGTTTGCAACAACGTATATTGGTTATGGGAAGAGACGAGAATACAGACTGTGCGGTAAGATCTGTAGGAACCAGTCTGAGAAAAGAAAATTTAACGGGGAAGTTTCTGAATAAATATTATAAAAAGTGTTTGGATTAGAGGATGTGGGAGGCAAGTAGAATACAATCATTATTCTCCAAGATTTAAAAATTGGGAAAAAAAGACTAGCCAGAATTTGTGCCCCAAATAAACACTTAAGCTTAGTAAAACTAATGGAATACACAACCATTAATATTCTCTGACTATGGCTCTGTATGCATTAAATTAACAGGAGATGGCTACAATATTTCTCAATACACTTGCTCAGAAGAGAAGGCTTCAAAAATTGGACCACAGAAACACTGAAAGAGTTGCTGAGCAGAACAGACACTAGTGTGTGTGTGTGTGTGTGTGTGTGGGGGGGCAAGCAAAAACATGGGATTATCTCTAAACTGATCTTAGGTTTATATAAAGATAAGTGAGTCAAACCACCACAGTCCAGCCAAATAAACGTCCAGAAGATATGTAAAACAGCAAACTGTTTACTGGAAAAAGGTTAGCGCTTTCGTGTGGTTACTGCTTCATCAGACCAAATACAAAATGAAAATAAAAATCACATATTTTTAAAAAAGTACTCAGCCAATCAGAAAGAAACAATTAAAACTGAACCAATTAAAAAACAAAAATGATCTTACATCATCTTCTGCTTACTAAGGCAGGCTTAAGGGAAGTGCCACTGTTAAGGCCTGGAGGTTCATAGGCTCTCATAGAGATAATCCACTTTAGTTCACATAATTCAACAGTGTTGTTAAAACTACTACTTCTGCTGGGATGCAGCACTTGCAGAATCCTAAACAAAAAGACAGTATGGCCTGGATAAGATAAGGCATGATTAGCTAGGGTACTAGATATAACCTGATTGCGTATGTTCCCTAAATGTTCAAGAATTCTTTCCCTCAGCTGGCGTGTGGTCTTACCAATGTAAAAACCATTACAGGAACAGCATGTAGCAAGATAAACCAAGTTCCTGCTCCTACATTTTGCCATAAATCTAGGTGTAAAAACACGTCCGGTGACAGGGTGTGTAAACAGGGATCTGGAGAAATAGCAGAGCAAGCTTTATAATTATAACAGGGAAGGGTACCAACCTTCCCTGAGGGTGTGGGACATACAGACCTTGGGCCATAACATAAATGCCTTTTAAGTGACATGTTATTCTGGAATGTAAAGGAGGGATAATCTCCCACCACCACTTACATTTTCATCTGCTAAAAGAACAGGCCAGTTTTTTTTCTAATAACATTACAGTAATGTTGTATAGTATTAGAATATTTAAAAAATATCCTGGGAGAGCAACCCATATTACCAACCTGTCTTTTATTCGTAGTGTGATTATTCAAAAAAAAAATAGGGAGCACATCTAGTGCGTCGATTCGATAAAGCAGTCGTCTTGGAGTTATTTACTGAGGTTTTTGAGTACCCTCTAACATTAAAGCCTTCACCCATTTTATATATAGTCTCTTCAAAAGCCACATCGCTGGTACATAGCCTAGAGGCTCATAAACATTGGCCATTAAGAATGTTAGAAAAAATATGTGAGGGATGCATGCTAGACCGATGGAGTAAACTATTCCTCCAACAGGGTTTCCTGTAGAGCTGCGTCTCAAGGGTGCCTTCAGTATTTCTTAATACAGTAACATCTAAGAAGTCAATAGATGTAGAAGAGTAATTTAGACTAGACTAAACCTTAGATAGTCTGTGGTACTTTCAAGGTATCTGACAAAATTCAAAAGTTCTTCCTCACTACCTCCCCACAAGAGAACAATATCAACAAATCAAGCGTAGTACTTGATAAAATGTCTACAGGGATTATCAGTATAAACATGCTCATTCTCCCACTGTGCCATGGCTAAATTAGCATAGCTATTGGTGCAGGGAGTACCTATGGCTACTCCTGTTTGTTGCAGATAATGCTGACCTTCAAACAAAACAGTTATTACACAGAATCAAATCTAACAAAAGTACAGATAACAGTAATCATGTTATGTGAGAAATGGCAATGATGAGAAATAAACAACCTGACAGCATCAATACCCACTTCATTAGGTAGAACAGTGAACAGAGTTTTCATGTCCAAGGTTGTCAGAAAAACATCATCAAGTATGACACCATTTGTAGGAGAGCATAAAATAGACAGAAAATGTTCAGTATCTTTTAAAATTAAGTACAGATTTAAGTTTTAGTTCAACATATTTGGAAAGAGGTTCAGTCACCCAGCTGCGCCCTGAAACAATGGGGCGGAGTGGGGGCTTACGACTGACCTTATGAATTTTGGGCAACCCATGTACTGTAGGAATAAGGGGATTTTCAATGATCAAGGACTCATACAGATCATGGTCAATAAGACCAAACATCAACAAATCATAAAGATCATTCTTCATATTAGTAATACATCTATTAACATCCTTCTCTAAAACCTTCTTATAGGTACAAATATCATCTAGCATAGTATACGTACCAGTTAAGTAATCAGATCTATTCAGTACAACAACTGCACCTCCCTTATCAGCAGGCCTAATACTGATAGAAGGTTCAGTTCGTAGTTGTTGCAAAGCATTGTTTTCATCAGTATTTAGATTACAAAACTTCGGTTTAAAAATGCCTGAAGATGCAAAAATATAATTTTTCACATAATTTGACAAAAGACTCAATAGATGCTGCAAGAGGTGGGCAATAAACACTCGATTTAGAAGGACCCTGTTTCTGTATTAACATGCCATTTCCCTCAAACAGAGTTCCAAGCATAACTTTACGTGCAAATACTTTGATATCTAAAATGACATCAGCTACATCGGATTTAATGCCTGGTACAAAGCCCAAACCTTTGTTAAGTACAGATATCTATGCTGCTGTTAGGGCATAGTTCGATAAATTATACACAAAGTCTTGTTTAGAAAAGGTTTCATACCATTCAGTCTCACTGGTGACCGTCCTTCCTTGGAGGCTTTCCTTTTCCGAGTATCTCTTGATAGAGGGTGGCCTCGTTGGTTTGGTGGATCCAGCCAGGTGGGCAATGGTAAAGCCATAAAAGGGTTAGGCAAGGAAATATTGCCGTTATATTTAAGCCTGGGCATTTCTTTTACTTTACTATGGGCTCCTAGCCTTAAAACATAAATCAGTATAAGGACTGTTCACTGAAGGAGCTCCAGCTTTAGCCGAAACAGCTTGCGTAGCATTCAGAGAGTCAAGAGATGCGAGTTCAACGTCAGCAGTTGGAGGCGTAACTCCCGATGGCAGGGGCATATCTTTAGAATGCTCGTTGCTGATAGAGTGATTCGGTAGATCCAAAATAAGCATACTAGGAGTATTTCCTTCGGTCGAAACAATATTACTTACATTATTGCTGGATACAGACAGGGAATCCAGCTTAGGTACATTTAAAGTAAACATGTTGGTTGAAATTGCATTCTTCTTGCTATATGCTGTTCCTGTAATGGTTTTTACATTGGTAAGACCACACACCAGCTAACGGAGGGAAAGAATTCTTGAACATTTAGGGAACATACGCAATCAGGTTATATTTAATGCCCTAGCTAATTATGCCTTATCTTATCCAGGCCATAGTATCTTTTTGTTTAGGGTTCTGCAAGTGCTGCATCCCAGCAAAAGAAGAGGTGATTTTAACAACACTGTTGAATTATGTGAACTAAAGTGGATTATCTCTATGAGAGCTTATGAACCTCCAGGCCTTAACAGTGGCACTTCCCTTAAGCCTGCCTTATTAGGCAGAAGATGATATAGGATCATTTTTCTTTTTAATTGGTTCAGTTTTAATTGTTTCTTACTGATTGGCAGAGTACTTTTTTAAAAATGTGATTTTTATTTTCATTTTGTATTTGGTCTGATGAAGCAGTACCCCGCGAAAGCATTAACCTTTTTTCAATAAACTGTTTGCTGTTTTACAGATCGTCTGGACATTTATTTGGCTGGACCGTGGTGGTCTGACTCACATACTTATTTCTGGATTCGCTGCTTTCTTTTGTGAGTCTCCTTTAGCAGTGGGATGGCTTATATATATATTTTTCGTTTATATAAAGATACCAGAAAGAGAAATCTGAGATAAGAACTAGAAAAGCTAGAGAGAGAGGTTACAAATAGAAAAGACTCTTGTAGAACTATACGAAGACTTGAAACTGCTAGAGAAAGCCAAAAGTAAGAAGGAGCTTGTACATAAAATAAACAAGACTAAATTTGTTATAGTTACAAACTTTTTTTTTTAATAACAATCCCTGGACCCCTAACAACTTTGTCTAGAAGAGCTGGACAGCAGTATGTAAAAAGGTTGATAGGTAGGCTAAGAAATCCTGAAATGAGAAAATTAAACGGGGGGGATGCTGAAAAATTATTAAGTGCTTACTACTGAGTGTCATTCTGGATGTAGATCATAGCCAAAGGGAACAGAAGAGCTTCTTAACGGAGGCACAACTGAACAAATTAGAAGCATACCTCTCAACTGTACAGATTTTTGCCTTATATTTTTGTTGCATTTTTCATAAAATTGTGGTTTTCTGACAAATTAGTGGCAGATATAAGTTCATAGGAGGTTATTAAGCTACTAGCCCTAGGGCCTTTTACAAGCCTGGCCATGTTATACCCGTATTCCTTAATTGACCTTGGTTAGATGGTCGTTATTTGCAGAGCAAGTCTATGATCAGCACGGACTACCCCATCCATGAGGGACATGCCACCCCAAGGGTGAATTTACCATCTCCCATCCAATTGTCTAGGTTGCACCTGAATAGGGTCACTGAGCTCTGCTTCACGTGAACTGGCAGTTTATTCCCAAGGAGCAGCAATCTCTGGGAGATAATCCGTCTCTCCAGCATGTTCTGTTAATGTCACGGACATGGTTGATATCCCCACAGTGACTTACTTGTCCCGTTTGATCTGCGGATGTGCAGCATTTCCATTAGGGTAGGGTCATACACTGCTCTATAGGCCAGGCAGAGGCAGACATTTGAGTTTCAGATGTCATACCCTTCAGAAAACTTATGCTAATGCAAAACCTGTTATACTATTAACTTAAGGTTTTTAAGAGCAATATTTAAAAATTATCCCAATTTTTGGGCCTTTGTCCCATTTGTATTTATGGCTTTGTCCCGATTTCCTGGTCTAAGAGGTTGAGAGGTATAATTAGAAGAGAATGAGAAACAATGATTGGAAAATACAATATATACAAATGAGATCAAAGTAGTGGCTGCAAAACAAGTCACATAAAAGGCTTCAGGGTGGATGGTATAAACACTGAGGAGGTGAAATGTGGCGATAGGAAGTAAAGGAATCCATGGGAATAACTGTTTAGAGTATTTGAAGGAGATATGGTACTAGAATCTTGTAATGTAACTGAAGTGGTAGTATTGGTATTGTCTAAGGTGGAAAAGATTTCTTAAACACTGCCTTATACAGACCCATAATTACTCATGAGTATAAAATATTTATGTCCTTGACAGACAAAGATTGTTGAAACTTCTCCCTAGGTTAATAGAAAAAGACCAGTATATCCTTGCCAAAGGGACACAAACTTTTTTTTTGTTAAATAACTTTACTGAAATTTTACACACTCAAAAACAAATGACAAGAAACTAGTACTCCAATCTCTTTACAAAGAACAGAAATGGCACTAGTAGGTTAAACACATCTCATTTACACAGCACAGATTTATTATTATGATTACATTCCAACTGCAATGTCCAGATCTCCGATTTCTATATGTTTGCATTTACCCCATGTAATCAACTTGCAATCTGACTCTTAAATGCAAGATTTCACTTCTAGGGATTACTGCTGGAGTTACAGTAAAAGTATATAGTTTCATAACTTTTTTTTGTAGACACATTAAATTTGTAGTACTCCTCTACTCTGATCATCAGCTTCAAATATTCTGAATGGACATTATCTAATACCTGATCGGTAACAGACTTTCATTCACACGTCAGGATTGCCTTCAGAACCAAGTAAAACAGAAGTCTTAGCTGTCTCTGGGGATTCCCTCTTCCCTTCCCTCACTCCCCATACCCAAAATGTCCCAAGAACATAATTCTTTACTAAAAGTATAACGAAGCAACCAGGCAAACTCACGATGTGTTGAGGCCAATAAAATTGATATTTTATTACAAATAAGCGCTTTCGCTAAATAGCTTCTTCAGATCAAAAACAGATTCCCAGTCTCAAACTTTCCTTACATATAGAAATTCAAATAGTCTACAACCAATCACTGACTTGACTTAATTCATTCTACTTAAAGTGATACTGCAAATAAACATCTTACATAAAATAACATAATTTTCTGCTTACTATACTGTTTAAAAAACTAGATCATACAATATGATGCCTATAAATAAAACATGTATATCAATAGCATGCTTATAAAAACAGATATATCTTATATGTAAGATATATACATTCATATAAAAAACTTTAAAATAATACTTTAAAAAGCCTGCCTATTAATATATGATAAATACAATTTTATATGAACATGTGATATAGATACAATTTTTTGTATTTTATATGTGCTGACTTTTAAAAATGCATAATAAATTCTGCTTTGGTAGGCTTTCATTTAATATTCCTACGCTTATTCAATAAAGGTTTAATTGTAGCCCTTTCATTCAACCTGCTGCGTCTATCAGCTCTGAGTATAATTATCCAGTTATTCTCTCTATATTCTGTGTGATTTCTAATGTCACCTTCTCATATACTAATAGGAATAACCTCCAAGGCTCTAAAAGTAAAAATGTGTGTATCCCCATGTCGTAGAACATGTTTTGCTAATGCATTATGTTCAGAGCCCTTTCTGATGTGATAAACATGAGCAACGGAGCATTTATCTGGTTGGTTACTGGCGATTCTTTGTTCTTTGATATTTTTACTAAAAGTATGTTTCCATTCCATTGTGCACTATTTCCATCTCTTCTGGGCTCTACTACATTCCCAGGACATGTGCAATACCTGCATTTTTTATCATCACTCCACCAGCACTTATCATTTTTACCTTCATCCATCATCTTTAATTTAATGGGGGATATATACCACAGATGGAAAATTCTTACTTATTGATTCCAAAGTGCCATCTGTGCATACTAGTCAGCACCATCCAAATTCATACCCATTGCTCTGCAGGACACTGAAATCCATCTTTTTTCCACACTGTGTGACAACCTAAACCTCCTGTAACAGATGCCCATGGGATATATGCAAATGACCCCTTAAGGACGTCAAGTGTTTCAGCTATATGACTTTTGAATGGCAGTGACTTCTTACTTTTATTTTTTCTTTTCAAATATTTGTGGACACTTTCAGGCCAATAAAGCCAAACATCACTAACTGTGGATATGCATGTTTTGGCCTTCTTTCTCGCTCGATCTCTCTCTCTATATAATTATATAACCCACTTGCTCATCATGGGAAGATGTGCCCTTTTCCCCACTGCAGTGCGACCCTGGAGTTGATATATATAGTGGGGGTGGGGTGGGTTTCCAGTGGTACGGTATGTACTTTGAAGTTTTGGGCTAGTGTTTTCTTGCCCTGGGACAATTTCCGTGTTTTGGGATCTTCACTTTCATTATTTTTGTCTAAAGATACTGAAATTCACAACATTTATATATGCATATAGATTATTTTTTTTTATTTTAGCTAGACTAGATATATATTCAAAGACACGCACACACTCCTTTTATAATACTTGTCCACTTCTTCCATAAAAATAACATGTTGTGCTTAACCTTCTTCTCCCCAGCACTTGATATGTAAACTACAGAGTCTCTGGAATCCAAAATTTAGACCACAGGTGTGAAAACGAATTTTACACAGCTTAATGACACTCTCCCATAGATGTATAGGCGTGCACTAGGCTAAATGACCACAAGGGTCTTTTTAAGCATAGCCATGCATCCAAAATCTCGGACAAGTTCTGGTACCCTTGATAAGTTGAAGCAGGAACTTGATAGATTAAATATTTAAAAGGAGGGACCAGAGAGATTAACAATTTCCATGCTGCCTGTGTCCATTAGAGACAATAAGTGCCAAACTACCAATTGTCCAAGTTACAACTGAACTGAGTTAGAGAAGTACTCTGCTTTATATGGCTGGGGAGCTTGCTCCAGAGAAGGGATAGTCTCTGGGAAACATACCTGTCTCTGCAGGTCCTAAAGACTTGAACCTTGTCTGTGATATAAACAGAATGGGTAACTCTTGTGCTGTCCGCTTTGTGGATATGCAGGACATCTATCAGGGTTGGGTCAGACAATGCCTTGTATGCCAGGCATAGATCTCCCCCTCAACAGTCTGCAGGAGACAGGGACAGGGTCTTGAGGTGGTATGCAGAGGACACGTTACAAATGCCCTCTATTCTTTTAATGAGGAACCTTTATGGACATTTTGATTGTTGAGTGTGCCTGGTTAGGTACATTCCAAAGGTGGTATTGCATTCAATGACAGGTCTAATGAATACTGAACAGAGTGGAACAATGACCTCTTTGGACCAACATGCCATACCTTTGTTTATAAGTTACACAACAGAATGATTTCCTCATTACTGTAGACGTGATGGTCAAAGGCTAAATTACTGTGTGTATCCACAAGTCCCGGACTACTGGCACAACTCTTAGGAGCGTGTTGTCAATATGATGGTTACCAAGGGTGAATGACGTCCCCAAATACTATTATGCATGCCTTGTCATTTAGTTTCAGTCCACGGCTCCGACACCAGTTATTTGTCTCTGTCTGCTCATCCTGGACAACGTTTGTGTCAGTGGGGGCTTCTATGACTGCTACTGATCAGGAATATCTGCAAATTTAGTCAACCAGAGACCACTGACATTGGATTTGACTTCAGAGAAGTAAATGCCAAAAAGAGTAGTCCATGGACCAGTCCCTGAGGGACTCTACTTATGACTGGCCTCTTTGAAGAGGTGGATTCCTCAATTCTAACTTCCTGGGTCCTGTCTGTGAGTCAGATGGGTATCCACTGGGTGATGCAAGAGTTTATACCCAACCTCTCAAGTTTGTTAACAATGCCTAAGTGGGGTATTATTTCAAATGCCTTAGCTAGGTCAAGGTAGGCAATATGAACCACTATGCCCATATAGATTGAGAAGGTCACCAAAACAGTCATCCACCAGGTTGTGTAGGCATGACCTGCCCTTGACAAAAACAGTTTGGGTTGGGTCCAGTGTCCGTGGGTTTCTTATGTCATTACTAATCATTTCCATGATTATTCTTTCCATGGATTTGTAACCAAGACTATGAGACTTACGGGTCTGTAGTTTCAAGGGTCTTTATATGCCCCACCTTTGTGCAGAGGGATGACTGTTGCTGTTCTCCATTCATTGGGCATGAAGCCCGTTTAGTGGCTACAGTTAGACAGCAATTCCAGATGGCCCGATAGGTCATGTTTCAGGTTATTTAGAAGGCACCTGAGATGTTGCCTGGGCCCACTGATGCAGTGTTATTGGCCTTAGAGACAGCATTAAGGACCTGTTCCCTAGTGACAGGAAAAGGAGTTGTATCCAATGGTATTTATTTAAGGAAAGTTGAAGGGTAAGGTTGGAGTGGAATTTAATTGGTCAGTAGGTTTGCTGTATCTTTTGGTTCAGTATAGGTGGCTCCATTAACAATGACCTCTGCACACAATTGTGTATTGCCTTTGAGGTTGCAGACACAGCTAAACAAATGCCTTGTGGTTGTCCTTGGCCTAGGAGGCCAAATTTACATCAAAATAGGCTTTGGTAAACTATTGATCCTCAGAGTTGTTCGTTTTATTTGATAAGAGTGTTTTTTATCCTGCTGGGTGCTACACCTCCTAATTTTTGCCATGATTTTTTTCCTTCACTTACACAGCCTACTGATACTGTGATTCCACCAGAGTCGCTTGTTTTTTGAGTTAGTTCTGTACTTCTTCCTGATGGATTCAACTGCCTCCATGCAGCTATTAACATACTTGTATAGGGTTTCTGTAAACAGTTCCTTGTAGGAAAGCAGTGCTTTCACGGTTCATGAAGGCTTGAAATTTTTGCCAGGTTATCACTTAATAGTAGGATGTTAGCCTTAGACTAGTTTTTGAAGGTCTCTGTGGCACAATCGGTTAGCCTCTTTGGCTGTTAACTGAAAGGCTGGTGATACGAGCCCATGAAGGGACGTTTTCTTTACTTGCTAGACCGACAGATTTCTCAAAGGCTACCTCATCTATGGAATAAACATCCCCTCTTCATAAAATAAAGCCTGTCCCTCACTCTCTTCAAAAAGAATTTGGATAAATAGATTGGGAACCGTAAAATTCACTCTTGGGGTACTGCCGTTCTGGACAGAGGCAGTCTGTAAAAATGACTCAGGGCTCCAACACCCAAAGACCCTCTACCCTGATACTATCCTGTCCCATACCTGGGGAATCAAGATATAATATGGTCATATCCTGGGTATTACATGCTAGGCTTGAAAAGGCTCTTGTGCCATTAGCCTTGTAATCACCTATGAATGTTCCATGGTTAGCTGGGGTTTGAGGCTTTTTTTTGGTTCAAAAGAGACTATTTTGTGGAAAAGACATCACACTAGGTGGTGTGCAGCACTTTCCCATATTAGCAAGGATCAGATTCAATATGTTTGCAACCCTGGTCAGTGTACTGACTCTTGCCAGGGAGTTTATTTTTTACAAAATCCAGGAATCTCTGTGCCTGTAAGGTTGGTATCATACAGGATTCCCAGTTAATAGTGACATATAGTGGATATAAAAAGTGTACACACCCCTCTTAAAATGCCAGGTTTTTGTAATAATAAACAAATGAGACCACAATAAATCATTTCAAAATATTTCACACCTTTAATGTGACCTAAAACCTGTACAATTCAATTGAAAAACAAACAAATCTGTTAGGGGAAAAAATATAAAAAATGAAAAACATACAGTAAGCTGGTTGCATAAGTGTGCACACCCTTAAACTAATACTTTGTTGAAGCACCTTTTGATTTAATTACAGCATTCAGTCTTCTTGGGTAGGAGTCCATCAGCATGGCACATCTTGACTTGGCAATATTTGCCCACTCTTCCTTGCAAAAGCACTCCAAATCTGTCAGATTGTGAGAGGAACTCTTGTGCACAGCCCCTCTTCAGGTCACCCCACAGATTTTCTATTGGATTTAGGTCAGAGCTCTGACTGGGCCATTCCAAAACTTTAATTTTCTTCTGGTGAAGCCATTCTTTTGTTGATTTGGATGTATGCTTGGGGTCACTGTCATGCTGAAAGGTGAAATTCCTCTTCATCTTATAGGTTCATAGGTTCATACTAGGCTATCTTCCCAAGGGCATTTATAAGCCTAGCCCATAGTTATTTGGCTTTCGCCACTCCTTTAGTTTGAATAAAACTATGCCTATTATTTTGCTGTGCCTCTGTCAAGCAGTGACACTGAAGTAATCCCTGGGGTATATCTGCGATCCCCCATCCATTGGTCAAGATTCCTCTTGAACAAGGCCAGCGAGGTGCTCTGCCTCACATGTACCGGGATTTTGTTCCACAGCATAGGGAGTCTCTGGGTGATGAATCTGTCCCTCCAGCATGTTCTATTAATAACCGTGTCAAGGTTTAAGTCTCCCGCCCTTGTGGTTCTGAGGGATCTAGATTTTTGAGGTGAAGCATATTCATCAAATCAGGGTTTGACATGGCCTTATATGTCAGGCACAGGTCACCTCTGAGCAAGCGGTATGAGACTGAATAGAGCTGGAGTTCTTTCAGTCGGGCAGCATAAGACATATTTTTGAGACCCTTTATCCTTTTGGTGAGGAACTTTTGGGGCCTTTCCAGCTGCTGCAGGTGTCTGGTCAGATACATTCCGAATGGGGCATTGTACTCAATCATAGGTCTAATGAGTGATGAGTACAGGGCGATGATGACCTCCCTTGATCTAGATGTGAATCCCTTCATGATCAGGTGGGCAATGTAGAAGGTTTTCCTAACTACTTTAGCAACATGGGTGTCAAGCGAACGGCTACTGTCAACCTGGGTCCCCAGATCCCTGATGACTTCTTCTGTGCTCAGTGGATTGCCACCTATATGGTAGCTAGGGGTAACCTTGTTTTTCCCGAAGGGTATGACTATGCATTTCTTGGCATTTAACTTTAGGCCATGGCTCTGGCACCAGTTATCTGTTTCTGTGAGGCCCTTCTGAAGGATATCTGTGTCAGATGTGTTTTCGACTATGGCGCCAGTTTGCAGTCATCTGCAAACTTTGTCAGCCATAACCCTCCTGTGTTTGCTTGTACTTCAGAAAAGTAGATGCCGAACAAGAGTGGACCCAGGACTGAGCCCTGTGGGACACCACTTGTGACAGGCTTTGAGTCTGACATGGCTCCAGCAACTCTGACCCTGTGGGTTCTGTCACTTAGCCAGTTTGCAACCCATCTTGTGATGTATGGGTTTACATTCAAGCTGATGAGTTTTTGATGATACCTGAGTGGGGTATTGTGTCGAAGGCCTTTGCCAGGTCAAGGTAGGCTGTATGGACTGCCTTTCCCTCATCAATGGCCTTGGTGACTGTCTCGAAAAAGTCAACCAAGTTTAAAAGGCATGATCTGCCTTTGACAAAGCCAAACTGGGTTGGATCCAAAGTCTGCAAGTTCCCTATGTCTTTATTTATGAGTTCCATTATGATCCTCTCCATGGCTTTGCAGATAAGGCTTGTCAAGCTAATGGGACGGTAATTTCCAGGGTCGGTGGAGGCACCGCCCTTGTGAAGTGGGACCACAGTCGCCGTGCGCCACTCCTTGGGTACGTATCCTGAGGTGAGGCTAAGATTAAACAGCTGTCCTAACTGCGGGTTTAATTCCTCATTGAGTTCATGGAGCACACAGCCGGGGACACCATCCGGTCCCATGGATGCTGTGTTTTTTGCTTTGGAGAGAGCAGTTCTCACCTGGGCGTTGGAGATGTTTGGGGGGCTACAGTCCTCTGGTATAGATATCTCTCCTTTTGGGGGGGGAGAAGTTTGCACTGAACCTGTCAGCCAGTATGTCGGCAATGTGTGTAGGTTCAGTAATCTTCACATCATTTTGAACTAATTCTGAGCATATCTGGGAGTTTCCTCCTAGGTTTCTAACATAGCTAAAGAAGGCCTTATGATTGTCTTTTGAATCCTTGGCGATTTTTCTCTCAAAATTTGCCTTGGATGATTTTATGAGAGCTCTTAGTTTTTTACTTATAATGATCAAAGGTGTCTTACCTTTCAAGGATTTTGCTCTATCTTGTAGTAGCTTCCTCCTTTTGTTGTAGAGCTTGTTTATGGCTGGGGTCCACCAGACTGGACGCTTGCCTTTGGTACAAAGAGTCTTAGCTTTGTTTGGGATTGCCTGATCCATGCAGTCCTGTAGGTGCTGGTAGAAGGCATTTGTAAGTGATTCAGCGGTTTGAGTAATGTTTACCACTGGCTCAGGGGCCTTAAAGGAGACCACACTAGTTTTTAGAAGTGTGAAGTCGGCTTTTGAGAAGTTTTTCACTGTGGTCTTTTTTGTTTCAGGTGGGGGTGGGATGAGGACCTCCAGCGAGATTAGTTTATGATCTGATCTCACCAGTGAGGGGTATACTTCGGTGTTGAACATTGTGATCCCATGTTCGTGATGATGAGATCAAGTATGTTTTCTCCTCTTGTGGGGATGGTGACTAGTTGTTCCATGGCATTTGAGTTTATGAACTCCAGGAACCTTTGGGATAGAGTGTTTGGGCTTGAGTAGTGTTCCCAGTCTATATTAGGGTAGTTGAAGTCACCTAGTATGATGGTGTTTGGAGATACATTTATCCCTCCATTGTTTTCAGGAAGGCCATGTGAGGTTCCTGAGTTTGAGAGGGTGGCCTGTAACATGCTACAAATTGCAGAGCAGTCTTGCCTATGGTTAATTGCACCTGGATGGTCTCCGATGCATCGTGCGTTGCCACCAACCTTGAGGTGTGGGTGTCCTTTATGAATATGGACACCCCTCCTTTCTTGGTGTTGTCCGGATTTTGGGGCGGAACGCATGATATGAGGTGAAACCTGCTAGTGCTGGGGTGCTCTCAGGAGCCTTGAACCAGGTTTCTGTCACAGCACAGACATCGATGTTCTCCATACTGAGAAGGGCCTCGAGTGCGTGCATCTTGAGATTGAGACTTCTGGCATTGAGCAGCATTACCCTTAGTTTTTTACTTTTTGTGTTCTAGGGTGGTAGGTTTAGAATTTGAGCCTTGCCTAAAAAGGCACTATGGGGTGGCAAGAGCCTTTGCCAATATCCGGAAGCCTAGGGGTGACAGGTGCAAGCCGTCCCTTGAAGCAGCGTGGCTTGTCCAGCATGTCATCCCAGGCAGACAGACATTGGATCCCCTTTGAATGACACCAGAATTTAAGCCAATTATTAAAGCTGATCATCTTATCACTGTATTGTGGCATCATTCTAGGTGAAGGTAGGATACTGCTCAAGGTCAGGGTCATACCTGCCTGGGCTACATAATCAGAGAGCTCCTCAATGTCTCTTTTCATGTAGTCCAAGGAGGTACGTCTCAGGTCGTTGACACCAGCGTGGACAATGACTGAGTCGTACTTGTACCTGCTGTTGCGAGACCTGAGTGCTTGTGTTATGTGGCGGATTCTAGCGCCCGACAGGCAGCTTACTGTGACCTTCTCCTTACTCAGTCTGGTGAGCGGACGTCAGTGTGTCTGACTATGGAGTCACCTATGACAAGTATGTTTGGTGTTGTATTTGGCCTTAAGGGCAGTGACTGCTTTGTACACTGATTTTGTTGTTTATGTGTTGTTTGTGTGGTGTATTGAGTTTGCAGTTGCTTGGGTGTCTGCTTTGGAGGCCTCTGCTGTTTAGGTAAATTTTTACTCAGAGCCTCCAAGTATGTCTTAGTGTGTTTATGTGTTTGATTCAGTGGTGTGGTTGAGTTATGTGAGACTGGTATTGTGGTGTGTGTAGTTGCCTTCTCCTCCTGCCTGGTCTTGCCAGTCCTGAGTTGAGAGAGCTCAGCCTCCAGTCTGGCTAAATAGCTGCATCTCTCACAAGTGTTAGTGTTACATGGGAGGAGGAGATGGTTGTCCGTGTACATGAGGCAATTGTAACATTGTCTCAGAATTCCCAGATTCTCCAAATGGGCAGGAGAGGACGCCAGCATCTGACCCTTCGACATGCTAGAAAGAATTATGAGTTGGTATGAGATCGAAAAGTAGTGGGCTTAGCAGGGAAGTGGGCACTCCTGGGGGGTTTTGCTAGTGAGAGATTTGTATAATATAGGAGTGCTTGACCTGCAAAGAGAATGCTTATAAGACAAGGGATATGCTTATAAGACAAGTGCTGAGCTTTTTGAGAAGAAAAAGCTATTTGGAACAAGTGCTGCACTTTTTAGTGTAGGTGTAAACTGTTTAGGTTCCTAACAGAGCAGTTCTAAGGGAAAAATTGAAGAACACACTTTCTGGAGCCAGAAAGAGTTTAACCTTGTTTAACCGGCGCTGCCCGATGCTGCTCTAGTGGCAACTCCGCGCTAAATTGCACTAAAGCACGTTAAAGCGTGCTTGATAGCAGGGGCTGGAAAGAAGCAGGAATAGACCCAAAAGGGAAAATAAAACTACAGTTTCAAGTCAGTAACCACCTCTACGGGGGGCAGGGAAGCTGCTCAATGTTAGTCACTGCCACTGATGAACACAGAGACCCTCCTTCAGCCCAAGCAAAAATGGCCTCACAGAAACTTTCAAACAGTTCAGGAACAGCAAGCCTGTAACTGAACTTTTTAAACTCTCAGAAAAGTGGGAAAAAGCAAGATTTTTTTTTGTTTTGTTTTTTACAGAGATAGCAGAGGTTCACAAGTAATATCAAGTTATAACAGTGCAGTAAATAACCCCACACAAGAGTGCTAGGTCAAGGACAGAAAATATGCAAGTTTTAAGAAAAAAACGATTTAAAATTAAGTGCAAACAGGAAATTCAGCAAACAGCTTTTGGTTGTGCTCTAAATACAGCTACTAATACAGAAATCAAGTTTAACAAGCCAGAAAATGCTCAAGCTAGGCAGCTATGCAGAAAAACTTAGCAAATAAACAGAGAAAAAATACTTAAAATCTCAAAAGTGGCTCCCTTCTTCTCTCAGCGTTTTTCCTCTTGGAGGGTGCTTCACCAACAGCCAACAAGCCTGAAAAGATCTTCAGCTTTCTAGAAGACACCTGAAGGTTTTGGGCCAAAAGGGACTGTTTTTTGGAACTGTTCATAATTCCCTCCACCATGACTAAAGCCCCAGTTCCAGTTGAAGAAAAGCTACCTGAAAGCATGATACTGCCACCACTACGCTTCACCGTGGGGAAGGTGTTCTTCTGAAGATGCAAAGTGCTGTTTTTGCGCCACACATACCTTTTGGAATTGTGGCCAAAAGGTTCAACCTTGATCTCAGACCTTAACACATTTTCCCACATGCTTTATTATTATTTCTTCTTCTTCTTCTCTTCTTCTTCGTCTTCGTCTTCTTCGTCTTCTTCTTCGTCTTCTTCGTCTTCGTCTTCTCCTTCTTCGTCTTAGTCTTCTTCTTCTTCTTCTTGCTGTTCCCGTTAGGGGTCGCCACAGCAGATCACCTGTTTCCATTTCTTCCTGTCCTCTGCATCTTGCTCTGTCACACCAACCACCTGCATGTCCTCTCTCACCACATCCATAAGCCTTATCTTAGGCCTTCCTCTTTTCCGGTTACCTGGTAGCTTCACCCTTAGCATCTTTTTCCCAATATACTCAGCATCCCTCCTCGGCACATGTCCAAACCAACGTAATCGTGCCTCTCTGGCTTAGTCTCCAAACCTTCCAACCTGGACTGACCCTATAATATACTTATTCCTAATCCTGTCCACCCTCGTCACACCCAGTGCAAATCTTAACATATTTAATTCTGCCACATCCAGCTCAAACTCCTGCCTTTTTGTCAATGCCACTATCTCCAACCCATATAACAGCTGGTCTCACTACCCTCTTGTAGACCTTCCCTTTCACTCTTACAGGTACTAGTCTGTCACAAATCACTCCTGACACTCTTCTCCACCCACTCCATCCTGCCTGTACTTTCTTCTTCACCTCTCTTCCACACTCAGCGTTACTCTGAACTATTGACCCCAAGTATTTAAACTCATCCACCTTTGCCACCTCTACTCCTTGCATCCTCACCATTCCTCTATCCTCCCTCTCATTCACACACATATATTCTGTCTTAGTCCTGCTGACCTTCATTCCTCTTCTATCTAGAGCATATCTCCATCTCTCCAGGGTCTCCTTCACCTGTTCCCTACTCTCACTACAGATCACAATGTCATCTGCACACATCATAGTCCATGGGGACTCCTGTCTGATCTCGTCTGTCAACCTGTCCATCACCATTGCAAATAAGAAAGGGCTCAGAGCTGATCCTTGATGTAACCCCACCTCCACCTTAAATGCATCCGTCACTCCCACCGCAGACCTCACTGTTGTCACACTACCCTCGTACATATCCTGTACCACTCTTACATACTTTTCTGACACTCCTGACTTCCTCATACAATACCACAACTCCTCTCTAGGCACCCTGTCATATGCTTTCTCTAAGTCTACAAAAACACAATGAAACTCCTTCTGACATTCTCTGTACTTCTCCATCAACACTCTCAGAGCAATTGTTTTGCAAATTTTAGCCGGGCCTGGATGCTTTTCTGCGTAAGAAAAAGGCTTCCATCTTGCAACTCTACCCCATAGTCCAGACATATGGAGAACAAGGGAGATTGTTGTCACATGCAGTACACAACCAGTACTTGCCAGAAATTCCTGCAGCTCCTTCAGTGTTGCTGTAGGTCTCTTGCCACCCTCCCTGACCAGTTTTCATCTTGTTTTTTCATCAATTATGGAGGGACGTCCAGGTCTTTGCAACGTCACTGCTGTCCCATATTCTCCACTTTTTGACGGCTGTCATCACTGTGTTCCGTGGTATATCCAATGCTGTAGAAATTGTTTTGTACTCTTCTCCTGACTGATACCTTTCAACAATGAGATCCCTTTGATCCTTTGTAAGCTCTCTGCGAACCATGGCTTTTTCTGTAGCAGGCAAATGAGTAAATGTCAGGAAAATCCTACTAGGACAGCTGAACTTATTTGGGGTTAATCAGAGTCTCTTTAATTGATGGCAGGTGTGTACCCAAGATGACTGAATGGTGTAATTAAATCTGGAGCATTTCTCCCCGGGCCTCCACTGGAAACAGGATCTGTGGAACCTAGTCGGACTTTCCCAGTCAACAAATGTTAAATAAAAAATAAAAAAAGGTGCTTCAGCAAAGGCTTAGTTTAAGGGTGTGCACACTTACGCAACCAGCTTATTGTAAGTTTTTTATTTTTTATATTTTTTCCCCTAAAAAATGTTTGTTTTTCAATTGAACTGTACAGGGTATAGGTAACATTAAAGGTGGGAAAAGTTTTGAAATGATTTATTGTGGTCTCATTTTTTTATATCACAAAAACCTGGCGTTTTAACAGGGGTGTGTACGCTTTTATACCCACTGTAATTAAAGTACCCATGAATATGTTACTGGGTTGGCTGGTGAATATTTCTGATAAACAAAATAAAATAAAATCCACAGAACCACCACGTCAGAGTAAAATAAAATGCGTAGTTTAATATAAGGTTAGCGCTTTCATGTTCTCCTGAGCACTTCTTCATACCAATACAAACAAAGCTAAAACACACACCACTTAAATACTAAAAAATACCCTGAAACTAAAGGCATGAGTATCGCCTTCCTTGTAAATATGTTTAGCTAAAGCATTCCTCAAATCTTGAGTCCTGACAGTGATACTCATGCCTTTAATTTTAGGGTAATGGATATGGTAGGACAAAGCATCAGACTGGGGGATGTTAATAACGCAGTGGAACAGAGAGAGAGAAGGTGGATAGTAAGACTACAGGCAGATGTACATCCAGGGTTGAATGGGCAGTTCCTTTAAAGCCCACTTTAAAGGCACGAACCTTATTTAAATAATTAATTTACTGAAACAATTTTACTTAAGTAATGCATTATTGGTCATGCGATAATGATTTTTTATTATTTAAGTGGAGTGCATTTTAGCTTTGTTTGTATTGGTCTGAAGACATGCTCAAGAGAGCATGAAAGTGCTAACCTTATATTAAACAATGCATTTTATTCTGCTCTGACGTGGTGGTTCTGTGGATTTTATTTTATTTTGTTTTTCTGATGTTCTTGTTACTTCCACAGACCCTTTGTTCCACAGTGGATTACTTCTTTGTCGTTGCAATATTTCCGGTAAGTTTAAAAACATGTTATGTTTTTCCTGGATCATAGAGTGGAACCTATAGCTTGCAAGGAAGTGGTATAGGATTTTTCCTATAATGATTTTAATGTGGAGAAGCTCAGGTGTATTGCACGGTTTGATCAGCCTTCGGTATATTTATTTTTGATGTGGAAAAATGGATTAATATTGTATAAACTGTAGAGTTCACTAAGCAGTTAGACATTAAAGAGGGGGTAACTTACGCTTTAGTGATCTAAGTGGAAAGCCATTAATTAAAAAAAAGCAATATAAACTGAAAGGAGGTGGATACTTTGCATTCTGGCTCTATGGAATATAGTGGAATGGCCAATGAATTTAAATCGCTGAAGGAGTGGTTTCACAAAATAATAATTTTGTGCTTACTCAGAATAGCCAATGAAAGAAGAGAGCGAAAGAAATACGGGGTCAAATTAACATAAGGGGCAAGCAACTAGAAAGACTGTTGATTTTAAAAAAACAGCAGCACCAGAGTAGGAGGGTCCCGCAGTGGTGGTGCTGCGGTAGCATTGTCACCTCACAGTAAGACGCTGTCCGGTTTGATTCTCAGCTAGAGCGTCTTCTGCGTGGAGACATGCGTGAATGGGCGTACCTTCGTTGAAGGTTGTGCGTCAGGTCTGGTAACTCGGCACGTAAAAATTAACTACCAATCATTAGCGGACCGGAGTTCCGCTGTGGCGACCCCTAACCGGGAAAAGACGAAAGACACAACAACCAGAGTAGGAGGATGATGGAAAATGTAATTTCTGTGCGACTCACAAGACATGCAGCTGTGGCCTCTTTCTTAGTTTAAATATTCAAATAAAAGAATAGAAGTAAAACACTGCGTAATGAAAATAAACCACAATATGCAAAACAGATTAAAGCAATGAGACAATACAAAATACAAGAAAGGAAAAACAAACTAACCTTTCCCTCACATCAATCTATGGGACAGCCTGAGTGAGCTTTTTAAACCCATTTCTTCCCATGCAACTCTATCCCATTTAGAAATGTTCTCCTGGACCAACTGCATTCACATATACTATCACATTACACACCATCCTTTTATACCTGCCTAAGCATGCCAGTGCAAGCCTCCAAATGGACAAGTCTATCCACACAAGTCTCTACCTCCCCAAGTGTTTCCCTTCACCATCATCATCAATCTCAGTTTTACTGTTCATCCTAATTCACTGAGCCAAATTAAAAAAAAAAACAGAGCTTGAGTGGTTATATGAGGTAATCCCAAGCCTCATGACTTTAAAACTAAACACAGTGTAATTGCTATCCTGTAACCTTATCTCCAACTAACAAAATGCATCTTTGATGTTCTGAATGCACTGTAGACTAGGATGGTTTGGGGGAGATCATTGGGTGGTTTACCTAATGGTGATGGTACATATACTGCATCATCATCATCCATGCATTTATCCTCCTTGATTTTGTATTTATTGTACTCCCTGCCTTCTTCAGCAAGGAAAGAATTTGTTTTATATTAAATTCTTGTGCACTGTAACCTCAAATATATTGGAAAATCAACTTCAACTGCCCACTGTTCCCAATCCCCTTCCCCTCCCCCAGGCTTACTAAAGATTTTGTTATAATTTAGAAACAAAGACATGTTGAACACTCTGGACAATTTTGAAAAGAGAGGCAAAATCAGATCCATTTTGAACCATTAATAAATAATCAACCAGATACATTTTTAAGTACATCTCTACTGTATTAGTTTGGTGTGATGTCAGCATACTTCTAACACACATAGCTAATTCAATCACTATTAGGAACAAGCTCTAAGGGAGACAAACCTTTGACAGTATTAATAGGACAAATATTTAAGTAAAACAATCATTAATTAGTCTGTATGCTGAAAAGCCATTTGTTAGGGCCAACTGGACTTTCTTGATTGTAGTGCTCAGAAAGATGGGCTTTATAGACAAGATAGTTAAGCTGATCTGTGTGGTCGCGGGCAGCAATAAAAGTTGGGGGAAAAATGTCTGAACAAACTGAACTATATAGGGGAACAAAACAGGGATATCCTTTTTCACCATTATCATTTGCTATGTATATAAAGCCACATGAAATGATGATTAGATCAATGATGACAACTGGTCTGGAAATGAGCTTTTTTTTTTTTTTAAAGCTTTGTTTGCAGATACCATAATTTACCACTCAAGTCCTGAGCCAGGGGTAGTGCAACTGTTTGCTATTTTCAGACATTATTAAATCTTCTCAGGGTACACAAAAAATGAAAATAAGGCTAAAGCCATAACTAGTCTGCACACTAAGCAGTATTGCTGTACTTAGTTCATAGGTTCACAGAAGGTTACCAAGCTAATGGCCCTAGGGCCTTTACAAGCCTAGGTGTGTAAAAAACAGTCTACCCTAATTGACCATAATTAGATGGTCATTGTTGGCACAATGATTATTTGATCGGCAACGACTACCCCAGCCAATAAGAGACGTAAGTGCCACCTCCAGGGTGAATCTATGGTCATTCCTCCAATTGTCAAGGCTGTGCTTAAATAGGGTCATTGAGGAGCTGTGCTTCACATGAAGTGGAAGCTTATTCCAGAGGAGTGGCAATCTCTGGGAGATTTCTCTCTCTCCAACATGTTCTATTAATGCCATAGGGTAGGTTGAGATCCCTGAAGCGAATCACTCTTGACCCATTTGATCTGTGGATGTGCAGCATTTCCATTAGGGCAAAGTCAGAGACTGCTCTGTAGGCCAGGCACACGTTGCCTCTCAGCAGCTTGTATGATACAGAGTACAGTGACAGGGCTTTCAGTCTTTTCTTGTAAGTCACATTTTGGAGGCTCTGGATTCTTTTGGTTAGAAACCTCTGTGGTCTCTCCAATTGCTACAGGTGTCTGGTGCGATACATAGCAGAAAGGAGCATTGTACTCAATTAGTGGTCTGATAAGGGTCGATTACAGTGGAGTTATAACCTCCTTAATCTTGGATGCGATTCCCTTTTTTATGCGATGTGATGCCCTTACTTATGAGATGCGCAATGTAGAAGGCTTTCCTTACCACTATGGCCACACGGTGATCAAAGTTTAGACTGCTATCAACCTGTGTTCCCAAGTCTGGCACCACTGGGTTTGAGCTTAGAGGGGTGCTATCTATATCATAATTAGCAGGGACTACTTCTTTGCCAAAGGGGATAATGAAGCATTTTTTTTCATTTCGTTTTAGTCCGTGACTCTGGCACCAATGATTTGTCTGAGTCACGCCCTTCTGTAATATGTTTACATCGTTGGGGGACTCAATGACTGCACCAAGTTTCCATTCATCTGCAAACTTGGTAAGCCACAGGCCATCTACTTTCACCTGGACCTCCGAGAAACCGATTACAAACAGTAGATGACCCAGTATAGATCCTGTGGTACCCCACTGGTAACTGCTCTACAGATGGAAATTGACTCCCCAACTTTGAAAGTGTGCTTCCTGTCAGTCAGCTAGCTGGCTACCCATGTAGAGACATAAGAGTTAATCCATAACTTGAGAGTTTCTCAATGATCCTTGAGTGAGGTGGTGTGTCAAAAGCCTTGGCTAAATCAAGATAGGTGATATGTATGCTTTGTCCTCATCCAAGGCTTTGGTGACATTGCCAAAGTAGTCCACCAGGTTTATTAAGCAAGATCTACCCTTAACAAAACCAAACTGGATCGGGTCAAGAGTTTCAAGGTCGCCTGTGTCCTTGTTGATAAGGTCCAGGATGATTCTTTCCATGGCCTAGCAAATAAAGGCTGGTTAGGCTTATGGATCAATAGTTTCCTGGGTCAGTTGACAGACCCCCTTTATGGAAGGGGATCACTGTTGTTGTTAGTCACTCTGCCAAAGCAAAGCCAGTGCTCAGGGTATGGTTAAAGACAGTGCCAAGTAGTTCCGCTAGGTCTGGTTTTAAACAGTTTAGTAAGCAACCTAAGATGTTATCTGGTCCCACAGAGGCCATATTTTTTGCCTTGGAGAGTGCTTGTATGACCTGTTCTTTGGAGATACTTGGTAGTGGACTGATGTCAGGAATGCTTTGGGGTATGGCTGGTGGGAACAGACGTTGAAGCTATTGCCAAATCTGTCAGCTAGCAGGCTGGTAATTTCCACAGCTTCAGTGTTACTGGTACTGCCCACTAGATGTTTGGCACACAGCTGGGCATTCCCTTTTAGTTTTGGACATAGCTAAAGAAGGTCTTATGGTTGTCTTTAGCTTGAATTTCTAGTTTAGTCTCTAACTAGCCTTAGAGGACTTTAGAGGATATCTGATTTACTTGTTCAGGTTGTGGAGTGTATTATTCCTCTGCTAAGTAAGTTCCCTTTTGTTGTTAGATATCAGTTTTTTTCTTTTGTTATATAAAAAAAAAACGTATTTATACTCAAAGTCCACCAGGGTGGCTTGTTTTTCGGGAGGATCTGGGTTTAGTCCTGTCAGGTACAGCTGAGTCAATACATTTGTTTAAGTGGCTATATACGGCATTTGGGTACTCTTCTGCATAGGAGTCGTCATTAGATGTGTTAACAGCAGCTTTGAGACATTTTATACCATTGCTTAGTAGGGTATAGTTTGCTTTGGAGAAACTTTTCAGTTTTTATGCTCTTGTGGGGGTGTCAGGTCTGATCTTTACTTCAAAACAAGACTGATTTATGGTCTGACCCGACCAAGGAGGGCAACACATTGTGGGTAGTGCAGTGACCCCCCCCATGTTGGTGAGCACTAAGTCCAGGACATTTGAGCCCCTTGTGGGGTGCAGACCAACTGTTTCAAGGCATATGAATTAACAAAATCCAAGAACCTCAGAGCATTTGCGTTTGTGCTCGTATAACTTACCCAGTCGATGGAAGGATAGCTGAAGTCTCCCATGACCAAGATGTTCAGCTGTATACTCGGCAACTATGTACAGGTAGGCGGTGTGCTTCACCTTATTCATGGTGGGGGACCTGTAGCTAGTGATGATGTGGTAGGTTATTTTGTCTATAGTTATTTTTAAGCTGAAGACAGTCATACTGTTTTACCAGTCTCTAGGTGTATTTGGATTTAAGAAAGCTCTAGATTACATTACTAGAGCACTCAGAACTAATGCTGCTCAAATATTTATTTATTTATTTAACATTTGTTAACCGGGGGTGTCTGACTGAGCTGAAAAGGCCCTTTTTCAGCGGAGACTTTGGGAGAAAAGCTCCACATAGAAAGATTACAGATACATTTAGATATTTAGACATGATCAGTATACACACATTACAATAGACATGTTTCTACAGTGGTATGCAAGCACATCAACAGCTACAGTGGAAAGAACAAACAAGAAAATACTAATTTAAAAATAAAGGTAATTAATAGATTTGTGGTGTACAGCTGAAATTTCTAACATAGGTAGAATACATACATAGTACACAGGTACAGTACATACATTGTACATTAGCCAATGTTTGTGAGTAAGAGTGAAAAACTATTATCAAGTACTCTAGATTTACTTTGTCTACTTTATCCGCTTTCACTAGCCTGGGGAGCAGTCATGGCACTGCCAACTTTGCTTGAGATGTTTCCTAATGTGGTTTTTAAAGGAGGCTTTGGACAATGTTTTGTATGCTAGTGGGGACAGAGTTCCATTTTTTAGCCACTGAACTAATATATAGTGTCTCCAAAGCTACTGTAGCTGTTGGGGACTTTTACTAGTAGTTTGCTTGATGATCTAAGAGGCCTTTTGGCTGAGTGATGTACTAGTTTTTTGAGGGCAGAACACTTATTGGGGAGGTAATAGATAGAATGACAGAGGCAGAGCTGATTGCAGGTTAGGAGGTTGGGCAGTTTAAGCCAGTGGAGCTGTCTCAAAGCAGTACAGTGATGAGTTCTATATGAGCAATTTGCAACAAAGTGGGCAATTCTGTTATAGCAGGCTTCCATTTTGCTTAGTTCAGCTTTGTTGAGATTAGTCAGAATGGGAGATGCATAAAGTAGGGTGGATAGAAGTTGGGAGTGAGCAATAGCTGACCTTGTGTTGGTAAGAAATTGTTTGATAAGGTAGAGTGATCTCAGTTTGGCATGTACTTTTTTAATAGTTAAGTTGAGATGACTATCAAATTTTAGGTGGGAGTCTATGGTTATTCCCAATAGCTTAGCCTGTGCCACTGGAGCGATTGGAGTAACAATTGTGGAGTAGATAGTGAATTGACTTATCAGTGTTTTTGTTAGAACTGGTTATAATCATAAGCGGAGTTTTCTTTGGATTGAGGATAAGCTGGGCTTTGGTATGGTAGTTTTAAACGTCAGAGAATGCTACTTGAGTTGTTTGCAGGAGGGTGGGAATATTTTGTGCAGCACAGATTAAGGTAGTGTCATCTGCATACTGAATTATAGATGCATGCTGTGTGGAGGTATGGAGGTCATTTGTGAAGACTGAATAGTAGTGGTCCTAAGACAGAACCCTGTGGGACTCCTATAGTTACGGGCAGCTGAGGAGAGAGAGAGAATTTTCCCATTTCACAACTTGGTACCTGTCAGTTAAGTAGCTTTGGAACCAGGTAAGAGTGGAATTTGATAGGTGATATTGGTTTAGTTTATCAGGATTTGGTGCGAGACTGTGTCAAAAACAGTTGACATCTGCAGGACTTCGTTTTTGAGACGGTTTACTGTGTCTGTGAAGCAGAGGAGGGCTGTAGTGGTACTATGGGCAGGTCTGAAATCATGTTGAATAGGTGACAGGATGTTGCTGTCTAGGAGATATATTAGCATCTGGGTATGGATGCATTTTTCTAGGATTTTGGCCAGGGAGGAAGAGTACAGCAATGGGTCTGTAGTTAAGTTCAGTCGAGGTCCCGCCTTTATGTATGGGTGCAGCATTTGATATTTTCCAGAGTTTGGGCACATGACAATTGATCTGTTTATGAGAGTGGGGATTGGAACAGCAATAGCATCTGCTGTGAGTCAAGAAACAGCTGGGGAGTAGGTCGGCTGCTGTTGATGAGGTTTTTAGTTTGGTGAGCATGCTTTTGACTGAAGTGGTAGAAACTGTTTTGAGGGTATAGCTTGTAATAGCGTTATTTGTGTTGGGGGGGGGGGGGGATAGTGAGGTTGGAACTGTCCTGTGATACTTAGGATAGAATTGAGTTCGCAAAGTGGGAGTTGAATTGTGTTTCGATGGGAAATTTAGTGTCAGGGGTGGTTGTTTTTGGGGTAGCCTTTTGGGTGGGTTTTAGTAGCTGGTTTACATTTTTCCAAAATGTTTGGGGGATGTGTTGGCAATTAGTTTGTAATGTCATGTAGTAGGATTTTTTGTCCAGCCTAATGCATTTTTTTGCACGGTTGTGCAGTTTTTGGTACTTTAGGCTTTATATTTTGTTTTTTTGATAGTAAAGCCAGGCGGTGTTTCTGGACTTGAGGATTTGTTTGGTTTCTTTACTGAGCCAGAGGTTTGTAGAGGTTCTAACCTTGATTTTGTGCAATGCAGCGACAGTGTCTAGGTGTTTAGAAATGCTTTGGTGAAATATGCTACAGCCTGGTCAAGTGGGAGGGTTTTTAGTGTGGTCCAGTCACAGTTACAAAGTAAAGTATTGAGGACCTCAGGAGAGAAATTTTTTGTGTTTCTAGTGGATTTATAGTTAGTGGTTTTGCATATGCTTGTTCTACTACGTATAAAGTAGATTATGTTGTGGTCACTTAAGGTGTCTCGAAGACTGCCTGTGTGGGGGTACGATGTGGGGTTGTTAGTTAGGACCCAGTCATGGATGGATTCCCTTTTAGATTTTTTATCCCATCTCGTTGGAATCTGGACTAGCTGCTGGTAGCCATGGAGATTTATTAGATTACTTGGTGGTTCTGATATACAGGTGAATCAATCTAGATTGAAATCAGCAACTAGTTTGCATGCTGGGCAGCAGTGCCGCATAGGTTAGTTATAGATTACACTAAATAAGCACCCATCGTTCATCCAGCTGCAAACACCCAACACTGTACCCTTGTAAAGCACATATTAAAGGACCTGCAACCATAGAAAGGCACTTCCCTGCTATCTCTGCATCTAGCTTGCTGGACATGGGCATCCTGAGGCAATGGCACAATTGCTCATGTACACAGACAGCTACTTAATTCTGAAACAACACAAATATGATACATCAGTGATGTGGCTACACAATGTCACTGGAGACAAGACTCACAAACAAGAAAAAAAAATGCCAAAAATCTAGTCAGCGACACAAACACAACCCTCATTGCACTTACTAAGGACCAGACACAGACCCACACATGCAGAGGTGTTCACATGTAACTTACCCAAACCTCAAAGGCCTCCCAGATGCAGTTCTCAGAAACTCCACATGCACACAAACCAGACAACTCCCACCACAACACACAAAACTACATCTCATAGCATCTCAACCACCAAGCCCATAAGGCACAACATCACACAACACAAGATTCTGGTCATAGGTTACTCCATTGTGAGAGACACTGATGTCTGCATCATTACGCTGGAAAAGGAAAAAGTTAGTTCGTTGCCAGGATTCAAATCACGCAAGCACTCGTGTCACTAAACTCCAAGTACCAGTATTACAGAACCACAGTCCATGTGGGAGTAAATGATCCGAGACGTACTACCCTGGACTATAGGAAGACAGACAAAACTGAACTCTCAAAATACATGTCACAGGAGGTTATTAGCCCAAACACTGAGTAGCTTTCTACTGTATCCAAGGATGATACCACAATACCAACAGAAAATGATTGACTTTAATAATTGTCTAAGCTACTGGTGTCATTCCAAAGGGGTCCAATATTTTTCAGCCTGGAAGATAATGACTGACAGGCCATGCTGCTTTGCAGTGATGGTCTTCACCTGTCGCCACTAGGCTTTTGAACATTGGTCAAAACATTATCCACTCCAAAAGTGCTTTTTTTAGGCATTGCCAAACAGAAGAACCTTCCAACATGGCAAATCTACTCAGGATAAGCTATAGATATTACCGCTCAATCCTAGGAGTCTCAAAAAAAAAAAAAAAAAAAAAAAACAAACCTTCCTGGAAGCAATCCTTACCCTAGAGAATTTGGATATCTGAGCAGTTACTGAGACATGACTCAAAGCCCCAGAAAGCACACCAGCACTGCAAAGTTATAATGCCTGTCACATGTTCCAACCACCCACTGCACAAGAAAGGAAAAAAGGTAGAGGTGTGCCCATCTACATACAGGATAAGCACACTTCAAGACTGGTCAAACGATATGACATGTGCGAGTTACTCCATATGCCCAACTAACCACAGGAAAAAGCCTTTACCATAATTTTGCTAGCTAAAGGTCCTCCACCATGAACTAGAGAAAACTGGTCCACTTCCTAATTTTGAAAGATCAGAATCTCGAGATTCATAATAGCGAACCCAGAATTTCGAGCTTCTGAAATCTTGAAATTAAGAAATAAAAGAAAATAAAAATGACAACTGCTAAAACCATGTTTTTGCAGGGGGACAAGCCCCCCTGCGCCACTCACACCCCCTGCAACTTAAATATATTAACTCTGAGATCGCGCTACTGTGAAGACAGCGGCAATAGTCCCATTCCGCACTGTATAGCACTTTTCTTTACCGTTCTCTTCACTACACAGCAATCTCAGAGTTAGTATATTTAAGTTGCAGGGGTGTAGTAGGTGCAGCTGCAAAAACATGGTTTTAGCAGTTGTAATTTTTTTTTTTTATTTCTTAATTTTGAGATTTCAAAACCTCGAGATTCTGGGTTCGTTATTATGAATCTCGAGATTCTGATCTTTCAAAATTAAGAAGTGGACCCAGAGAAAACACACATCAGACTTGAATTTACTAGAATCACTTACCATTCAGCCCAATAGCATACCCATGGTTGATTTCAACTACCCCTCTATTAACTTGGAAGCATACATGACTACTAAAATGCAGACTCAAAAATTTCTATACTTTGTCAATGCAAATGTTCTAGAACAGCTAGTCTGCACTCCTATTAGGGGTCCAAATATCTTAGACCTGGTGCTCACAAGTGTGGGAGAGTATGCACCCCCCCCTCCCGTCCAATGGCATGTCCTCACTGCTTAGATCAGATTACAAAGCTGTCTCCCTTGAAACAAATATAAAACCAGAAACCCCACTTATCCACAAAACCTTTAAGAGCTTTTCTAAGGCAAGCTATTTCCTAACAAGTGACGACATAGCTAATTTCCAAGCTCTCCCCGACCCAAACACACAGAAGCCTACGTGGAAGCATACATGAAAGACGTGTGCGACCATATAAACAAGAAACAGTGGTACCAGACTGAAATAAGGCTAGGACAACCTGTAAAAACAAGTCACCCCAGTGGACCCCTGGTATAAGTAGGTTGCACAACAAACGAAAGAAAATGCTGTCTAGAATTAAAAAATAATGTGCGCAACAAAGGAAAAAGTCCCTCATTAGTCTAAACAAGCAAATCAGGGGACTAGTCAATTCTTCAAAAGCAAATTTTAAGATAAAAAAACAACCTCGCAAGATAAGCATAACCATAAGGCATTTTTCAGCTATGTCCGCAATCTTAAGAGCAACACCCAACAAAGTGCATAATTAGTTGTAGATGGTATCACCTATACACAGCCCGTAGATACAGCAAACCTAATGGCAGACAGGTTCAGCTCAAATTTCACCTCTCGATTACCCCCCAACAAATACCCTCCACCATTCCTCTACCAGTTATCACCAAAGAACAGGTCGCATCTGCCCTCTCTAAAGCTAAAAACATGGCTTCAATGGGTCCCGACAATATCCCGAGACACCTCTTAAATGGCTTGAAACAGGACTTATCAAACCCACTAGGCTCTCTATATAACCACAGCCTCCAGACTGGCTTTTCCCTTGTAGAGTGGAGGACAGTCTTCCCTCTGCATAAAGGGGGACAATCAACAGACCCAGGAAAAAACAGACCCATAAGTTTGGCTAGCCTTATTTGCAAGGCCATCCAAAGACTAATCCTGGACCGGATAAATAACGACAAAGGAAACCTCCAAAGACTGGACCTAACCCAGTTCGGCCTTTATCAAGGGCAGGTCATGCCTGCTCAATCTGCTGAACTTCTTTGAGAAAGTCACTAGGGCCATGGATGAGGGTAAAAAACAGTGCATACTGCCTACCTTGACCTGGCTATGGCATTAAACACAGTTCCCTACTTGGGTATAATAGATAAACTCACAAAACTGGGCATAAATCCCAACATCACCAGATGGACAGCTAAATGGCTCATGGACAGGACACGTTATTATGGTGGGAGAATTCAGATCCAGCAAGGGTCCAGTTACTAGTGGTGTGCCACTTGGCTCAGTGATGGTACCTCTCTTGTTTGGAATATACTTCTCTGCAGTCAAGGGTAATGTAGAAGATCTTTGGCTGACCAAGTTTGCTGAGGACTGTGGAGGAAATCACTGAATTCCCAAACTGAAGGGTCTGACTTAGACAATGATTGGTGACAAGAGCCTTGGCCTAAAACTAAACTAAACTAAAAACATGCATAATCATACCCTTTGGGAAGTCAAATACCCTGCAAATTACAACATTAATAGCATATCACTAAGAGTGGGCTCAGAGGTGAGAGATCATATTAGCCTGAACTTTGACCACCATCTGTCCACACTGACGAGGAAGTAATTACTTGGTTCTTATCAGACCAACAATAAAGTTCAATGCACCTTTTGGCATGTACTTGAACAGGCACTTGCAACAGTTGGTGTAGCCTCAGAGGTTCCTTACAAAAAAGGGGTGATCTATACCTAACCTACAAGGCACTCTAAACTCCAGCCATGATGGAACGGTTACACATTTGCAAAAATGCATGAGGACCACCCGATCTAAGGATCTAAACCTGAGCTGTGACATGAACAAAACATGCTGGAGAGACAGATGTATCTTAGTGATTAATAGGAAGCCTGTTCCACATAAAGGATAAAGTAAACCGGAGCCCTTCCCTGACCCTCTTCAAACGCAGTTTAGATCAATGGATGGGGAATGGTAAATTCAATCCTTGGGTAGAGCAGTCTGTAAAATACTCAAAGGCACAAACCTAAGCCATGTTCTAGCCCTTAGAGATTGAAAAGCAAGTAAAATTTGGGTAAAAATGGTTAGACTTGTAAAAGCTCTTGAACCATGAGGTTCAGGGGAGATAACTAGGCTATGAATTATACAACCACAAGTTATTTACTGAAAATGATTCCTTCTTATGAGGGCATAAACAGAATATTTGTGTGTCTGGATTAAAAATGAATGTGAAAGCAGTGAAAAGTAATGTGGGAGGGCACAAAGCAAAAAAATACATTTAAATGATTACAAAACAGCAGACTGCTCATTTTACATCTAGACAAGAAGATACACATACTGAAGAAGCCCCATGACTCTTGTCTATCAAGTGCTGTATATGGCTCAGGTATATTTTTACTCACCTGTTGATATTATTTTATTACAATAGAAAAAGAACTTAAGATTTTATTTGGGACGGCAAAGAAAGGAAAGTGGAGTAAGTTGATGCTACCCACAGAGATGGAGGGTCTGGCTTTACTAACATTAAAGAAAAATGGTGAGGCTACGCAAATCTACTTTTGCAAATTAGGGATTATATTACGAACTGGAAAAGTATACAATTGACTCTTTATCCATAGCAATTCCATCTGTAAAGGCAGGGTTTCTGGATGCACTTAAGAATTTAAAAGTGAAAGAATTAGGTGATGAGAAGTGTCAACATTCGTACAATAGAAAGAAGAGCATCGAAGGGAATTATAAGTGCATACTTGGGAATCATGAGGACGTTGCAAGGAACATGAGAAGAAACTTTAGAGATACATATATCCTGCAAGCAGTGGGCATAACCATGTTGAACCATCAAAGTTAAGAAGATTTAGAATATTTGAATGGAAGCATCACCAGCTTTACCGTTACACTCTAACAAGGGTGAATACATGTTCCTTACTTCTTCCAGAATGTGTTGCAGGTGTGAAGGTCGAAGGGCTTGGTAAATGGTCACATGTATTTTGCAAATGCAACAGACTGCAGAGATTTATACAGCAGATACAGGATTTGATAAATAAATTACAGGACCACATATAATAAAATCATGTTTCTACTTAGTTGGGATCCAGAGTTGGAAATCGTACGCAAACAAGTGGTATGCGGATTTGAACTAGCAAAGGTATTACTAAAAACATGAAAAACTAGACCCCACTTCCCAAATATATCAGATGTTAAGAGCATTATTTAAGTGAGACAGCTGGAACAAGGATATCATATTGAAATGGACTATAGGGGATAAGAGTGCACTAACTAATAATAGGGCAGGCTGATAGGAAAGTATAGTTCTAGTGGCAGCAGAAGAATCAAACACATTTTAGACGGTGGGTAGGCACTTTAGACACAGAAGCAATTAAAATTACTCAAGGAAGTATCTTACCCAAAAAAGAGGAAACAGATGCCACAATATTCTTCCGGTTCTCAAAAGACGCAAGCATGAACTTTAATTTACAAGCTTGACTACTGAGAATTCTAAAATTAAGTGTTGCAGAAGAAAACACTTCTTCCTCAAAAGGAAACAAACAGTTGCTCTGATTTTCTGGTCTGTTATGCCCTGTGAAGATAAAATCTTAATTGTCTGTGTATATTAAAGAGATGAAGCATGTGCTTTCCTTTACTTTTAAAAATTTGAAAAGAAGACTGGTAAATTAATAGACTGATTAATGTTATTTTTAGAAGCCACTGAGTAAAAAGGAAGGGAATGTTCGTAAGGTAACCCTATCTTTATAGAAAATGATATAAGGTTTTCCGAGGAAAGAGCGTGGAGTTCAGATATCTTTGTTGCAGAAATAATGGCTACAAAGAAGACTGTTTTCCATGAGAGGAATTTTTAAATCAATCAGTTTTAGTTGAAGGTTCAAAAGGTTTCAGAGTTAGATTGTGTAGCAAAACTGAAATTCCGGGGAGGTGAAGAATCCATTATTGGTGGTCTGAGAAGAAAAATACCCTTTAGAAATGCTTTGTATAATTTGGACAAAGCCAAGGAATAATTTCTGTGTTCTGTGTGGAAATTAGAAATAGTTGCTAACTGCAATTTAATGGTAGAGAAACTAGCTCCTCCTTTAAAACATATTGATAAAATTCAAGTACTGCAGAAACTGGAGCATAGAAAGGTTCAAGCTCATTCAATGCCCAGAGGGAGAATCCTTTCCACTTGCTCTTGTAAACTTTTAGTAGATTCTTTTTGAGAAGCTAAAAATAATGATACGTATGGGAGAAGAAAGCCTGGGCTGTCTAACCATTACTGAAAGTGGAGAAACCATGTGGTTAGTTTGAGGGTCAGGATATTGGGATGTTGGACCCCTAAAAGGTAAGACAGGCAATCCAGAAATGGCTCCAGTATCCACAGAGGATAATGAAGATGAGACCATAGGACGGGGAACCACAGCTGTAGAGGACAGAAGGGGACAATGAGGATGACTGAGCTCTTCAGCTAACTTGCTTTCTGCAAAAATTTGGAAATCAAAGAAGAGGGTGATAAGCATAAAGATGACTGGCTGGCCAAGCGAGGACTAGAGCATTTCTTGGTGACTCCCCCTGAGGGGGGATAAGAGTGAAATACCTGCTTCACTTCTTCTTGTAGGGAGATGCAAAGAGGTTGCAGAAAGGTCAGCCCCGACGACGGAGGATCCTTTCCGCCACAGACTGATTGAGATATAACCCATGAGGTATCAAGATGGATCTGCTTAGTTTATCCGCTAACACGCTGGTTTTCCATGGAAGTGGTTTGCAACTAGAAAGTGGTCTAAAGAGATCACTCATTCCCACACTCTCATGGCCTCTCTGCAGAGGGCATAAGATTGGGTTCCTACTTGTTTGTGGATGTATCAGACCACAGACATGTTTTCGGTCTTAACTGCAATAGGCCCTAGAGGAAGAGCATATTAAAATACCTGCAATGTGAGTAGCTCTGCTCTCATCTTTAGTACACCGATTTGCAGACTGGTCTCTTGGGGTGGGACCGCATGCCTTGGACTGTGCTTTCCAGGTAATACTCCCACAGTTGGGAAGAGTCCGTGGTCAATGTGGCCATTAGAGATGGCAAAACAGAAGATCGATCTAGGTGAAAGTTATCCCATTGAATGTACCAGTGAATGTGCGGTTTAAAAATTGAGGTTAGCTTTGCTGGAAAGGACAGGGGTTGACATAGAATGGGCCACTGAACAGCTAGCGTCCACTGAAGGACACGCATAAAGAAAAGTGCCAAGGGAAGAAATCGAATGGCTGCTGCCATAGAGCCTAGTACTTGAAGAAATGTTCTTGCAGGAGGAAATGGACATGAAATAAGAAAATTAACTGGATACCTGATGGTGGATATGTGATAAGGTAGTACTAAGGCTACCTGTGCTGTTGTATCCAGAAGTGTACCAATGAACTCTAGGCTCTGGACTGGTGTTAGGTTTGATCTGGCATAATTTACTGCTGTCCGGGGTGACTAGCAAATCTGGAGCAAATAGTCCCTGGAATGTAGAGAAAATGCTTGGAGGGGCTGTTGAGGAGCCAGTCATCCAAATATGGAAACACTCAGAATCCTTTGAGTCTCAGATGAGCAGCCACCACTCCATATATTTGGTAAACACCATGGGGGTTGTGAGGAGTCCAAAAGGCAGGGATCCGAATTGGTAGTGACTGGCTCCCAGCTGAAACCATTACTGTTTTTGGAAGTGACTGTCTATTTCATGTGATAGTACACATCCTGAAGATCTATGAAGCACATCCAATCATCCTTGTGAAGAAATGGCAGGATGGACTGTACAGTGACCATGCGGAACTTTGACTTCTTCACAAACTGATTCAGTTTGCTAAGATCCAAAATTGGTCTGAGGGTTCCCTGTCTTCTTGGGCACTAAAAAGAAGTGCAAGCAAGTTCTGAACCCAATCTGGTCTGATAGGACCTTTTAGACGACTCCTTTCTAGCAGCTTGAGAATTTATTTCTTTGCATCTTTCCTCTGACTGGGTGGAATGTCAGGACATTTTTTCCTTTTGTGAAAAAGAAGTTGGAAAAATGGAATGAAATAGCTGCTGGATATGATGTATAGCACCCAGGTATCTTCTGTTACATTTTCCCAGGCTTCAGAATGCAAGGACAATCATCCCCTGACTGCAGAACAAGGGATATCCTTATTCTGCAGGCCTTCACTGCCTCTAAAGCAATACGTCTCCTATTAGAATTTCCTCCTCTACCTTTGGAGGAATTGTTCTCGCACAGCTCTTGGAAAGGTCCCGAAGATTTTTGGAACCATATTTTCGTACTGCCTCTGTGGTTCCTGGAAAAGTTCTGTTGAGGGGTAGAACATTTGATTCTCATGGCAGACAGAGTCTTTCCATCCTGTTTGCTGGAGGAAAGTATTTCTCTTACTGATAGCCCACACAAGGATGTGCCATTGAAGGAGGCATTGATAGAAGAGGTCTTAAAAGATTCTGTAAAGTCATATAGTCACATCCAAGCATGTCTCTTTTATGGCAATGCCTGAACCAGCAGATTGTGAGGTGCCTTCAGCTGTGTGAGAAATCATCCTCACTGAAGTGTAGGATAGAGACAAGAGAA